>NW_023494786.1:6118981-6307586 GCF_904425465.1 Colossoma macropomum | reverse complement strand
ACAATGGAAGTCTATATCCTCCTTATTTTGTCTTTTTAGGTTTTAAATATTACAAACCCCCAGATTTTATTAAACCATGCTAGGAATATTTTTTTATTTCCTCCCTTTCTTTGTCTTTTCCACTGTTTTCTGTGCAGGGATCCGGTGAAGCGTCCTTCCTGGATTCAGGATTTCAGACAGCAGAAGGACCTGGACTTCACGAAGACACCATTCCTCCTGGATTACAGACTGCAGCAGAGGGACCAGAACTTCACTAAGACACCTGCACCTTCTGCGTTCAGCAGCCTACGTCGACCACCGCCAGGATTTGAATCGGCTACAGGATTCGTTAGACTGTGTTTTGTACATCCTTTAGATTTAATTATTAGATTCATGTTTTCATATTTCTTACTTAACATTTTTGCATGTCTGTGTGTTTCTGTGTGAGTGTTTTGTTTTCAGGTGCAGGCGCTGTCGTCTGTAACCAGAGCCCCTAAATGTTGACCAGTGGGAGCGCTGAGGTGGAGCATCACATCCACTCATCACCACAATGGAAGTCTATATCCTCCTTATTTTGTCTTTTTAGGTTTTAAATATTACAAACCCCCAGATTTTATTAAACCATGCTAGGAATATTTTTTTTTCCTCCCTTTCTTTGTCTTTTCCACTGTTTTCTGTGCAGGGATCCGGTGAAGCGTCCTTCCTGGATTCAGGATTTCAGACAGCAGAAGGACCTGGACTTCACGAAGACACCATTCCTCCTGGATTACAGACTGCAGAGGGACCAGAACTTCACGAAGACACCTGCACCTTCTGCGTTCAGCAGCCTACGTCGACCACCGCCAGGATTTGAATCGGCTACAGGATTCGTTAGACTGTGTTTTGTACATCCTTTAGATTTAATTATTAGATTCATGTTTTCATATTTCTTACTTCTTAACATTTTTGCATGTCTGTGTGTTTCTGTGTGAGTGTTTTGTTTTCAGGTGCAGGCGCTGTCGTCTGTAACCAGAGCCCCTAAATGTTGACCAGTGGGAGCGCTGAGGTCGAACATCACATCCACTCATCACCACAATGGAAGTCTATATCCTCCTTATTTTGTCTTTTTAGGTTTTAAATATTACAAACCCCCAGATTTTATTAAACCATGCTAGGAATATTTTTTTTTCCTCCCTTTCTTTGTCTTTTCCACTGTTTTCTGTGCAGGGATCCGGTGAAGCGTCCTTCCTGGATTCAGGATTTCAGACAGCAGAAGGACCTGGACTTCACGAAGACACCATTCCTCCTGGATTACAGACTGCAGAGGGACCAGAACTTCACAGACACCTGCACCTTCTGCGTTCAGCAGCCTACGTCGACCACCGCCAGGATTTGAATCGGCTACAGGATTCGTTAGACTGTGTTTTGTACATCCTTTAGATTTAATTATTAGATTCATGTTTTCATATTTCTTACTTCTTAACATTTTTGCATGTCTGTGTGTTTCTGTGTGAGTGTTTTGTTTTCAGGTGCAGGCGCTGTCGTCTGTAACCAGAGCCCCTAAATGTTGACCAGTGGGAGCGCTGAGGTCGAACATCACATCCACTCATCACCACAATGGAAGTCTATATCCTCCTTATTTTGTCTTTTTAGGTTTTAAATATTACAAACCCCCAGATTTTATTAAACCATGCTAGGAATATTTTTTTTTCCTCCCTTTCTTTGTCTTTTCCACTGTTTTCTGTGCAGGGATCCGGTGAAGCGTCCTTCCTGGATTCAGGATTTCAGACAGCAGAAGGACCTGGACTTCACGAAGACACCATTCCTCCTGGATTAGAGACTGCAGACAAGGGACCAGAACTTCACTAAGACACCTGCACCTTCTGCGTTCAGCAGCCTACGTCGACCACCGCCAGGATTTGAATCGGCTACAGGATTCGTTAGACTGTGTTTTGTACATCCTTTAGATTTAATTATTAGATTCATGTTTTCATATTTCTTACTTCTTAACATTTTTGCATGTCTGTGTGTTTCTGTGCCACTTCCACTGGCTGTCCGAACAGCAGACTCCCTCGCGGTCTTCAACATAAAGCGAAGGCCCAATTCTTCAAGAATCACTTAAGCGAACACTAATTCAAGATTCTTATTGAAATGCTTTGTTTTGCATTCATGCCATGGTTAATTTTGTATTTTTCTTTGTAGGTACTGGCACTTGCTTTCATTTTTGGCAGTGTCTGAGCTCAAGGGTAGTTTTGGAGCATGTCAGCCTGGCATAGTTTTCCCTCTGATTTGGCAGGATGGGATCATGTGTTTTATGTGGACATGAGTCTGGGTAAGTCTTTCTTCAGTAAGGAGCACTACCTCGATATCCACACAGTTTCTTCAGCCTCTGCCATGTTTTTATTTACCTCATTTTGTTGCTTTTTCTCTGTCCACCTTGCTGGGTTCACCGTGGACCCAGTGCCATAGATGGAGGACTGTAGTGAAACCTGTTGAACACCATTATTGACCAACTCTGGGTTTGATTTCACTAAACTTTGTGTGCAAATGAGCAGATGTTAGCAATAATTTCGTGTCAAATATTATCATACTATTATTTTGTGGGTGTGTATGAATTTCCTCAAATGTTGTTTGTTGAATCCAATTTTAAGCATGCTTTAATTCATGTGGAATTATTCTGAGCTAGGTTCCTCCTGGCCTGTACTTGCTGACATCTGTGCCTGGCTGGACTGACCAGAGGATGACGTGCAAGTCAGAGTTCAGAGAAGTGTTGAGGATCTCTACACCAAGGACACAGAGGACAGCGAGGCCATCTCTGTTGTTCATCTTGAGTTTGGTTAAACGTTTGCAATTTTTTTTTGTTTTTTTGTTACAATTTAAAAATCAATGTGATGATGGTTCGTCGAACCTCGTGAGGAGACACGAAGTCACCGGGTAGGTTGTGACTGAATGGTAAGTGGAATGCAGTTGTAAGCTGAAGATTGGACGAATGGTTCTTTTCAAACGGAGAATCATTTATTTACAATGTGAAGACATACAAAAGAAAAACTATGCAAACCCAAAATAAACGATAGTTAAAATGTTGACCCGACTCATTGGCAGTACAGGTAAGTATAATTAGCCCTAGGCCGCAAGGCCATAGAACTACACTTTTAGCTTGGCTCTACTTCCTCCCCCACAGCTTCCTCTCAATCTGAGGTGAGTATCCTCGAGCTAGCCTCCCTTTGCTAAACCTCTCCCATACCTTTTATGGGCTTAGCCCCACCCCTGCATCACCTGAGCTGAACCATTCCACTCTGCAGGGGTGTCCTGTAAGAGTATGATTTTATTTACCTTTGTTTTAAATCCAATCAATGTCATAAGGCCTTAATATGTCATTCCCGGTAAAGGTGTTTCATCACGGTGCGCACATTTATTAACCTGGCTCACTCTGTTTTCTTGGATCTAGATTGGAGACATCACCCCTCCCATGAGCTAGCCGTGGGCCCTCCGGCACACTCATGAGTGAGCTCCATCTGCTCTGCCTCCCTTTTGCAGACTCTGCTAGGAACAGACAACAGGTGAGTATTACAGGTAGACATTCAGGTAAGTATTACATACAGACACAAACACAGTCCCTGGTGATGGGCAATCAATCTTTATTTCTCATTAATTTCTCATGAATCTCTTTTCTGTCTTTGTGTTTTGAATCTGCCATGTGAAGTGACGTCAGAAGAACTTGAACGGACTGAGTTGGATACCAGAGCGGGGAAAGCTGTGTGTTTCCAGGATCATTCAATGTTTTGCCTTCTTAGCAGTAAACTGTACATATGTGGGGTTTAGTCATTGGTGTTAGCTGCATTGTGTATTGGAGCGATCAGTGATTGGGGTTCTCCTGTGTCTGCAGTTTCAGATGTGGTTGTAGGTTAGTCTAAGGTGTGAATTGTAGACTGAGCTAGCAGTCACGATGCTGATTAATTGAGGAGGCATCTGTCATGGACGTGAATATCTGTGGTGGCTGGTTGGACGTACCAGTCTTTTCCACTCGTATCCACAGTTTATTCAGCCTCTGCCATTTTTTGTTTACCTCATTTTCTTGCTTTTCCTCTGTCCACCTTGCTGGGTTCACCTTTTTCACTTTGAAATGTTTTATACTTAAGGGTGCGGTTGGTTAGTGAAGTGCAGGTTCTGGTGTATGTGAATCCAGCATTCTGGTTGATGTCAGTTGATTCTTCCTATTGTTTTGTATTGGGGAAGAAGCATTAGAAAATGTATAATGATGCACTGCCATCAGTGTTGTATGCTGAAGTATAGCATTTTGTCACAACATTGTGGTACGTAGCATGTTAGGAAATTGTTTCTACAAATTTGTCCAACCCACTTTTTCCACAGGCTAACCTGAAAATGTATTCCTGTCTATGCCACTGGTATGTGTGGGGTTAATCACTGATGTTTTCTCTACACTGTATTTGAGTGATCAGTGATTTACGTTCTCCAGTCTGTGTGTGAGGAGAGAGCAAACGTGTTCTCTACCCTAAACTGGTGGGACACCAAATGGCAACATCTCCCAACAACAGAGCTTTGTGTAAAGGACGTCAAACTGTGCAAGCAGTTTTCTAAACTGCGTATCGGTATTGAAACTGCAGTGCGTTCTGTACACTAAACTGTTGTTGGGAGGTTGAAAAGTGAAGGGTGTTCTCTAAACAAATCTGTGTGTGTGTATTGAGACTGTATAAACCATTCGCTAACTTGCATATGGGTATTCGAAATGTGATGCATTCTCTACCCAAAACTGTTGTTGAAAGTCAAAATGTGCAAGCTCTTCTGTGTGTATGGATATTTAAACTGGAACGCATTGTCTACATTAAATTGTTGGGAGATCAAAAAGTAAAAGGTGTTCTCTAAACTAAACTGTGTGTGGGTATTCAAACGGTGATACTTTTTTCTACCCTAAACTGTTGTTGGTACATCAAATTGTGTTTGGGTATTTAAAATGCAATGCATTGTCTACAGTAAAATGTTGGGTGGTCAAAAAGTAATAGGTGTTCTCTAAACTGAACTCTGTATAGGTATTCAGGCTGTACAAACCATTTTCTAAACCAAACTGGGTATTCAAACTACAATGTGTTCTGTACAGTAAACTGTTGTTGGAAGGTCAAACTGTGCAGGGCATTCTCTGAACTAAGCTGTCCATGTGTATTCAGACTGCATGAGCCGCTCTCTAAACTAAACTTTGCACGCTTGTTCAAACTGCGATGCTTTCTCTACCCTAAGGTATTGTTGGGAGTTCAAAATGTGCAAGGCCTTCTCTAAACTGTGTATGGATATTTGAACTACAACGCGTTGTCTACATTAAATTGTTGGGTCTCCAAACTAAACTGTGTGTGGATTCAAACTGTGATGCATTCTCTACCCTGTACTGTTGTTGGTAGATCAAATTATGTATTGGTATTTAAACTGCAATGCGTTGTCTACACTAAATTGTTGGGAGATCAAGAAGTAAAAGGTGTTCTCTAAACTAAACTGTGTATGGGTATTCAGACTGTACAAACCATTTTCTAAACCAAACTCCATATGGGTATTCAAACTACATTGTGTTCTCTCCACTAAACTGTTGTTGGGAGCTCAAACTGTGCAAGGCCTTCTCTAAACTTTTGAGTTGTTTTGTTTGGTGAGTGAAGATAAAGAAAATGGCTGCTGCGACACTGAACCCTGCCTCCAGCATCCTTCTTGAGCCGGGGTAACTGTGCTATGCTGTCATAATCCTGCAGTCATATATTAATTAACTGGTAACACTTTATTTCAAGGTCTGATTCTTAATGATTACTTATCTATTAGCAAGCACTTAAAATGACCTACTAAATAGACCATTTTATTTATAAGCAGGTGTAGAAATGTAGTATAAATGTATTTGTGTGTTAATAAGGTCTTCTGTAAATGAGCAATTAACGGTTTGTTGACCAGTGAGTTCAAAAATCATTGTAATCTTTCAGTTACAAGCAGACTTGAAATATCTTTTTATAACATGTTAATCAACGAATATAAACATGCAACAATTATCTGGATTCACAATGAACAAACAGGGTATTAAATATCAGTAAATGGTCACATTTCATTTGCAAGCATAGAAGAGTAGAAATGACTGAAAGCAAACCATATGATCTGTATGATGGTGAAAGGAGGAGCTTACAAATCTTTACAAATTCCCTAAAATAGTGTGTAAATAACAAACAAATAATATTTCCATGTAATAAACTGTTAGGAATAGACATGAACTCTGCAAAGTACAATGAAATATTGTAATTTAAAGAAACATTATAAGCTGTATTGTAAGTTATTGTAAAATTACTTTGTTCAGGTGTCCCCAACTAATGAAATGTGACCATTTACTTGCATTCTCTGCCTTTTTTGTTCACAGGGAATTCAGATCATTATTTCCTGTTTATTCTTCTTCATTAAGTCTGCTTACATCTGAAGGATTACAGTTAATTAACATTTAACTCATTATTCAACAAGTAGCTAATAACCAGTTTAGAAATTCTCTTATTAATGCATCATATAAGTGCATTTCTATCACATTTCTAAACTCGCTTACAAATAATATGTTTTTGTTTTCTAGGTCATTATTAACCCCTAATAATTAAGAAACTTATAATTAGAATTAAAATGAAATGATTATCATTAAATTTTGGCCATTGCTCTAATTTTACTTATTTTGCTACATCACATCATAGTGTTGAAGTGAAAAAAATATATATACTTTTCTGTTTTTCACTGTCATTATGTAAATCCAGTAAATCCACCCGTCTTGTTTTTACACAGTGAAGTGTGTTTTCCATCATTAGTTGTCCTGTGTAGGTTTACATTAATGGTAGTGATTGAATAACAAACATTTTCACAATATTGCGCCGCACAAATGTTCAAAGGTTCGATTCCCAGTCCAGGAAGGAACGCCACACTGTTATAATAAGAGGCTTTGGGAAAGACTCCTACACATTACATTCATGTATCACTGTAAGTAACTTAGTATAAGAGCATGTATATGGTACATGACCTGCCAGTAATTAAAGCATTTAGTAATAAATAAGTAATCAATAAATATTGAGTCATTAATCAGGAACAAATGTCATATTATTAATAACCATAATATTAAATTACTCAGTATTAATGATGTACTAATCAGTGAATATTAAGGTAATAAAGTCTTTCTTCAACATCTGAATTTATCAGGAAATCATGTGTTAATTAAGCATGCAAAAATGTTAGTACACATCGGCCGACTGCTAGACGCTCTGTTGGTTTCGTCCTATTCTTATCCTTCATCTTATCTTGTTATCTTAATATACACCACCATTATAATGGAAAATATATATACCACTCTCAGAAAAATGAAAGTGTGTTTCCCTTTATACATCTGTTATTCTTTTCAAGAATTTGTTATTTCTATTTTTTTTTAGTAATGGAAACACAGCAGTTTGGAACTCTTTAATTCTTTGCACAGCTGGAAATTACTGCTATTTTTCTTTGCCATTAGGTGGCAGTAATTGCGGTAATTGCTGTATGTCAAGTGGCCATAGAGTCTTGAGGGAATATCTCTGATGTGTGAGATTATGTTTCCCGCGCTAAACTCCGTTTTTAAAGCCAGGTGCAGATTGAATACTTTTCTGCTGGTCAGGACGGCTAATTAGCACGATCACAGTTATTAAAGAAATAAAAGCTACCGAGAGCAGCAACCTGGATTAATCTGTGTCTGAGGATTATAACAAAACAAATTTGGTGAAAATTGGTTGAGTAATAAGGAAATTGTGGCTGATTTAATCCTGAGACTCATCACCTCTCAATACAATTGAACTTGTTCACAAGCGGATGTTGACCTCTCCAACATGACGGACGCGCAGGCGTATCACCTCAGATAGAAAACAACAGACACCGTGACATCCAGGTATGTATATCTATGGCCGAGACAGCGAGAGGGCGCTAACTGCGCTTTGCTGAGCGCTAAACTAGCACGATACCCTCCGCTTTTCTTTTGTATGCTGTTCTGAGTTTTCCAGTAAAGCTGAGTCTGGACTGGATCTTCAGCTTGTGTGAGTCTTTGGAAACACCGCGCACAACAATATGAACATCTTCATGAAGATAATTAGCAGTTCTGTCTGTTTTACAGATGTTTGTGGAGCAACAGAACCAGTATGTATTGGTTCCTTTTCATTTTCACTGTACAACACTGACATATTCACGTACCCTGGTTCTGTGTGTTGTGTAAAAGTCATAATTTCATAATAAATTATTTTTATCTCAGTGAATTTTGTCAATGATTATGAGCCACATTGTACTTCATAACTGTTATTGAGAGGGTAAAAGAATGACTGTCATTTTAATAAGCAATGAATATTCTCAATTATAATGAATTAAGAATTGACTCTATAGTGTTGTGTTTTCCTCACTCTGACACACCTCAACCAGCACAACAGGAGCTTGTGAATCAGAGTTCAGTCGGGTGTTCTAGATGAGGGAAAGCACAAAAATGTCCACAATGTGGGGTCCAGAACTGGGATTGGGAACCTCTGAATGAAGGATTCTTATGATCCTGGGAGAAAGACGCTGCACTTTCCCTATCAATTATTAACTAATTTCCGAGTTCAGTGGTCACTGTAGGATAAACTGTTCCCTCAATGCAGCTCTGAGTATCAGCATAGGAGTTAAAACGTGTCACATTATTAACATGAAAGATTAATTAAAACTATGGCAATGGTCACAAATGAGGACTAGTGGTAAAAAGATGTGAGTGTAAGTGTTTTATTTTATTACATCAACAGACACTCAGTAGGTAGAAACAGAGAAGATAACACAATAAACTCAAGACCTGACAGACAGAGACAGGCAAATACAAGAGCTGCTTACACAGCAAGATGAAGCAGAAGGACAAGATGATGAGAGGATGGAGCTACAGGTGACTTTGATAGACACAATATTCCAGAACACTGAGTCTCAGGAGGATCTTGTGACAACAAACATTAACACAGGAAATCCTGATAAATTCAGATGTTGAAGAAAAGCCTTTATTACCTTCATCTTCATTCATTAGTACATCATTAGCAGTTTAATCTTGTTGTTAATATAACATTCATTTGTTTCTGATTAATGACTTTAACAACTTTCTGATTAATTATTCATTATGTCTTAATTACTGGCAGATCATGTACCTTTAATGTAAAGTGTTACCTTTTGAAAATGGTTTTAAAACGGCACCAGAAGAGATTCTTTTATTGTTACAAGCTTGCCATTATAACAATATCAGAAAATGGTGCTGTATTGAGTCATTTTCAAGAAGGTTCTATATAGAACCACATACCAGATTCATCAGAAAGTGTATAGAGGATGTTGTGCCCACAAAACCAGTTCATGTTTACCCCAGTCAGAAGCCATGGCTCAACTGTGAGGTCCCTGCAGCTCTGAAAGCACGTACTGCCGCTTTTAAATCAGGAAACACGGATGAGTATAAAAAAGCCAGCTATGCTGTCCGTAAGTCCATAACAGCAGCCAAACGCGAGTACAGGGCTAAAGTGGAGTCACAGTTCAACACCACCAACGCGAGAAGCCTGTGGGAGGATTTAAGCACAATAACAGACTTTAAGAGGGAAACTCATTCTGTGAACAACATCAGCTTCCAGACTTGCTGAATACTTTCTCAGCCCGTTTTGAGGCAAATCACACCGTGCTCCTGGAAAGAGCCCCTGCCCCCACTACAGCCAAGTCAACCCCCCTCCATCTCCATGGCTGACGTGCGCAGAGCCTTCAAGCGCGTGAACATCCGCAAGGAAGAAGGGCCTGATGGGCAACATCACCTCCTCCTCACTGACTCTTAACACCGGAGCTCCTCAGGGCTGTGTGCTCAGCCCTCTCTTGTACTCCCTGTACGCCCACAACTGCTCAGCCAGACACAGCTCCGATGTCATCATCACATCTGCTGATGGCACCACGATTGTGGGCCAGATCTCCAGTAACAAAGAGAAGGCTTACAGAGAGGAGGTCAGCTTCCTAACACACTGGTGCCAGGAGAACAACCTCTCTCTCACTGTCGACAAGACCAAGGAGCTCATAGTGGACTTCAGGAAGCAAGTGAGAGTGCACACCCCCATCACCATCAATGGAGCCACTGTAGAGAGGGTTAGCAGCTTCAAGTTCCTCTGTGTTCACATCACAGAGGATCTGACATGGACCAAACACACCACACAGGTGGTAAAAAAGGCACAACAGTGCCTCTTCTACCTCAGATTGCTGAGGAGGTTTGGCATGAACCCCCACATCCTCAAAACATTCTACACATGTACTGTGGAGAGCATTCTAACAGCTCCATCACCTCCTGGTAAGGGAACTGCACTGCCATTGAGCGGAAAACTCTGCAGAGGGTGGTGCGGATGGCCCAGCACATCACCGGGGTCCAGCTCCCAAACCTCCTAGTTTTATACACCAGCCGCTGCCTGAGGAAGACCAGGAGGATTCTAAAGGACTTCCACCTGAGCCACTGTCTGTTCTCACAAGTGCCGAGCGGGAGGAGGTACAGAAGCATAAAGTCCAGAACCAGCTGGTCCTGAGACAGTTTCTTCCCCCGAGCCATCAGGCTGCTGAACAGCCAGTATTGCTGGTGTATCGGCTGTCACTGCACCTCTGAGTCATCATCATGATGATCTCCATGGACAATCTACACCACATCCACACCTCAACAGACTCACTCTGATCTTACTGCACCTTCAATCTAGCAAATCTATACTTACACATATAGATTGACATCTTGTACATCTTCTATCCATATCTTGTATAATCTGGAAGATTTCTATATCAATATTCTATCCTCTGTGTACCTGCATCTCATTTATTATCTACCTCAGACTCACTGCACATACGGAATGTTTACAACAGCACATTTTATAGTTTTATTTCTTAACTTATTACTGTACAACTGTACATTGTAAATAGTGCAATACTAGTGTATATTGTGTATATGTGTATATATTTAGAGTCTGAGTTTATATATTTCTTTTTTCTCCATATATATATATATATATATATATATAGTATTTAAACTCTACAAGGGGGCTACACACCCAAGATTTTCACTCCTTGCACCTGTGTAAATGTGATGTGACAATAAACGTGATTTGATTTGATTTTAAAAAGACAATATTCAGATTACAGATTACCACTCTTTCTCCATCCTGAAATATGCATCATCCCTGTAAGTCTAGAATTAGACAACACACAGTGACACCACAGGCCACTGAACACACTTGCAGCTCAAAGAGAGACATAAAATCGCTTTATACTTCATGTAGACTGAGATGCTTTGTGTCTTAACAAGGTTCTCAGGGCCTTTGGAGACAAACACAGTCCAAAACATCAGAGATCCTCCACATTACTTAACAGCAGAGGTGATGTTTTTCTACAGAACCATCCTCCTGTTTCCACCAGCCCCACCTTAAGTGTTTGTTTTTAAAAAGGTGTTTTTTTTGTCTCGTCTGACCACAAAACCTATTTCCAGTCAAAGTTCCACTGCTATTGTATGACTGTGTGTCATGAACGTAAAGGGCAGCTGGATTCTGTGGACAAGTCAGAGTCCAGCACATCACCTGTTTATCTGAAGGATCTGACTGCAGAGTTCAGCTACACAGTGAAGTTTAGTTCACGTTTATATCTCACAGTAAATCACACTGTGTTCCAAACCACAGCTACAAGCCTGCACCACCTTCATGAAGACCTGGACTATTCACTCCTAGTGTTTGTTAGCTAGATTAGCCCTGTAGCTCCAGTTCTAAGCTAAAGAAGCTGAATTTGGACACCAAACAGGTCTTGGCTGATAGATTACGTCTGGGGTGAGTGGACAACTGTGTAAATTTGTTACTTTTTTTAGGAATAATTCCTGTAATTATATTCTGAAAAGTATTAGTTATTAATCAAACATTCATGAAAGTCTATGTTGTTGATTATTGTAATCAGAATATATTTATACTTTCTTTACGTAACTAATGCATAATGTCTCAACAGCTTATGTCACATGACAGATTTTACTGTGCACTCATGCAGTCATGAACAGTGTTGGGGTAGTGACTCAAAAAAAGTAATCCATTACCGATTACTCAGTACTTAACTACAATTGTAATGGGATTACTTTGCTCATTACTTTCTGGAAAATGGAATCTCAAACCTCATTACTTTACTTTTAAGTTACATTCTAAAACCCATACAAAACATTCTGGAATCAAATCTACAAACATATCTGGAAAGTACAAAAATAGTAGACGATCGTTCTTCTTCCTTAGTTTATTTAGAAACAAAATGTAGCAGAAACAGCAACATTAAACATGTATAAAATGAATGTTACATACTTGGTGCTGCTATTTTCTCTGAACAAGTTCTCTATGCAGATGGATCCTGAACTTCCTGATGGGCCGACACGAGGTGTTATTAATCAGAATATATTCCATATGTGTTTAAGCAATAGAAAAATATAGTCCAATAAAAGCTTCTTCAGTGGTCCAACAAAACAAAACCTGTATTTCAAGCATGTGGACAGGAGAGTATAAGAACTGAATTAACCAAATAGCTTGCAAATGTTTTTCGGTCTGATGCCGGTACACTTTTGCCTGAGACTGGTATCTTGTTCAGTATTTGTCTAAATCAGGTGCAGCTCTTTTACTGCCCTGTTGTGGCTCCACAGCAGAATTAGATTTGTAGGTAAAAATAAAATGATCCTCCTTTGCAGTAAAATAAATCTAATATCTGACACAGTCTAATCACAGATACATTATTCTCTGCTGAAATAACACGGCAGTCGTGCTCATCAGGCTCACTGTGAGTAACTTCACCGAACAGCGTTTATTCACCATTTAAGAGCAGGAATTAAACCACAGTGTTACTGTGAGCGCTGTGGGCGTGTTTTACTCTCTCTCATCTTTTCAGCCTGATAGTGGCCTGAAGTGTTGCGCTGTCTTCTTTTGACCAATCAGAGAGCCCGAGCGGACCAAGAGGGGGCGGGACTTCATGCTGCAGCCTCTCGGCTCCCTCGTTTGGCTGGCGGTGGTTATGCTGCTCTATTTATTAGTAAATGCTGACTTGTTCATTTACTTTGTTTGTTTGATCTATCAGCTCTTAACTACACTGATGGCTCTGTTACTGTCGTCACTGTCACTGTTCACTCTTTGTTTACTGGGTGACGTTAATGTCAGTCTGTTCTTAATGTTTTGAGCTGGTTTCCTCTGGGAGAATGAATCTGCGTGTTGTTCACGTGATCAGCTGCTTCACAGCTCTTTAGAATGACATTTTAACTGTTTTACTGTTTTCCTTCTATATTATTTATATATATAATTTAGTTGTCGTTCTATTTTATTTAGGCTGTTCATTAATTTGTGGGATTTCTCTTCATACATACTTTTTCCCGCCTGCTCCTGCGAACAACACTGAAAATTACTCCCGCGCCACAAGATATCGTGTCGGGTCCTGTGGGAGTGCAAACCTCCGCACTGAGGACACAATGCTGCTAAACCCCTGAAGTTCCTGTGTCTTCAGTGTCTCTAATAGTCTTGATTATGTGGTTTCTGACTCTGTATGACTCACTGTTACTAGAAACATGGACTAAAGATCATTAGCATGAAGCTAAAAACAGAAGCCTGAATTACTTTCTGAGAATACAGTGATCAGAGGTCAGACTCTGGTAGGGGGCGTGGCTTTCAGGGTTCATTACAGACTGAACTCAAACACACCAGCAGACTCTTAATGCAGTAGATGTTTTAAGAGGAATCAGCCCCGACCTTCTCTGGGTGATCTGGAGTAAACAGAGGACCTGATGTTCTGAGCTTTTAGATCCAGTTTCAGGTGTAAATCTGCGAGTTCTGTATGAAACACGAGCCTAAAGAACAAATTTATTAAAGTTTTCTGCACCATAAACAGCACCTACTCTGATCTCTCTCACAGTGGGCTGATAGTGAATACCAGTAAATACTGACTGTGTGCAGTTTCAAACTGCTGTTCCTGAAACTTTGGGTCGATTTACACTCAACAAAGTGTCTTAAGAGCAAGTTTTAAAAAATGTACAATATCTCACAGTTTCCAAATGTACTGAACTCAAACTCATCTGAGATGAGCAGGTGTTCCAAATCAGAAAGTCCAAATGAATAAATATTTTCCAGAATTTTCTGACTCAAATAATCTTATTTTCTCAAAATAATTACTCATTATAAAATAATCATGCGCTTCCTTGATGAGTAATAAGATTATTGAGACGTTAATTTTTTTAAAATCTCAAGAAAAAATAATTATTTTAACCTAATGAGTCACAATATGAACCAAAACTGATTTTTTTCTCCTACCAGTAGAAAGAGCTCTATCAGGGGTCTGTGTTGTGTTGGTCAGATGTTAATTACAAAGTTGTGCTTGTGTTCATTTGTATGGAAGCTGGTAAACTGGCCACTTCAAATTTGACCCTAACCACACAGTTTATGAGCTGTGTTACATACAACTGTATAAAACTGTATAAAATTAATGAACATTAACCTCAGATTAATGTGATGTGTAGGACATTAAAGATTGGATGACATCCTCCTCAGACTCAGTTCAGACAGTCAGACCATCTAAGCCCTGCAGCGCAGCGTCAGCTGAAGACGTCATGATTTCGATATGCACAATGAGGGGAAACAGGGGGACTGAATTTACCGTAACACCAGTCACCACTGAACCAACACAGTCATGTGAGCTTTATCTTACAATTTCTTTATACAGTGTAGGTTTATATTCCCTTCAAAATACTTTATTACTGACTTTAATTTATAATTGATTTAGATTATTTAATAAATAATAACATTTCTCTGGTGAGTGAGATTTATGTGTGTGTGTGTAAATGTGTATGTTTGTATGTAAATGTATGTGTAAATGTGTGTGTGTGTAAATGCGTGTGTGAGTGGGTGTGTTTGTATGTAAATGTGTGTGGAAATGTGTGTGTTTGTGCGTAAATGCGTGTGTGTGTGTAAATGTGTGTGTGTGTGTGTGAGAGTGGGTGTGTTTGTATATAAATGTGTGTGTGTAAATGTGTTTGTGTAATGTGTGTGTATAATGTGTGTGTGTGTAAATGTGTGTGTTTGTGTAACAGTGAATCTGAAATGTGTCTCATATATAAACTCATGTCTGTGTGTTTTTGTTCTGTTTAGTGAATCTTTTTCTGAATCACATTTTAGAGAAAACAGTTTATTTTATTCTCTTTATTTATTCTGAATAATTTAAACACAGAAAGGTTTGATTTCTCTCATATTTACAAACTGAGATCAAACTGATAAACAACAAACACAACGAACCCCTCCCCGCCCGTATCTCTCTCTCTCTCTCTCTCTCTCTCTCTCTCTCTCTCTGCTTATTTTATCTCACACAGACTCACTGAGGAGTCAGAATAAACTCTAAATCCAGTGTAGAGCGGTTCAGTGAATGTGGTGGTGAGTGTGTGTAGGTGGGTCAGTGTGTGTGTGTTAGGGGAGATAGTGTAGAAGGACAGAGTGCCGGACCCCCAGTCCAGATACACTCCTACTCTGTTAGAGGGGGAGGGGGGGGCAGGTAGGTCAGTTCTCTGTTTATTGTGATAGACAGTGTATCTGGTATTATCGCACTCCAAACTCCATGAGTGTTTATTGAATCCAAACACACAGTCAACACTGTCTCCTTTCCTCCTGATTCCTCTGTATGATACTGATATTTCAGCTCTTCTGCTCCACTGAACCTCCCAGTAACAGTGTCCAGTCAGACTCTCCACACTCAGAACCTGAGACCAGCCATCAAATCTGTCTGGATGATCTGGATATGACTGATCTTCTCCCACATCCTCCACCTTTCTGTTCCTCTCAGACAGAGAGAGACGACTGTTCACTGTGTTTGGATCCAGAGTGAGATTAACAGCATCTGTAAACACACACACACACACACACACACACACACACACACACAGATATATATATATATATATATATATATATACACACACACACACACACAGATACACACACACACACACACACAGATATATACACACACACACAGACACCACACAAACAGAGTAGACACACCACAGAGAAAATTTAATGTGTGTGACTCTGTAAGATATTATATATATATATCTCAAGTGTATTGGTTTATATAGTTCATTATGGGTGTAAAGCGTGTGTTTGTGTTTGTTACATTTCTGTGGTCCTTGTTTGATCCTGATCTTCCCTCCATGATCCACCCTGAAGAACAAACACACACATTTATACATTCATTAAACTTCATATCAAATCAAAACTAAACTAAAATAAAGACTAAAAGAGATCATTACAGTACAAAACACCCTTCAGACCTTACAGTCCAGATAAAACTGAACCAAAATAAACACTAAACCAGATCATTACAGTATAAAACACCCTTCAGACCTTACAGTCCAGATAAAACTAAACTAAAATAAAGACTAAAACATCAAACTGATCAAATCACAGTTTGGCTGCTTAGCTCTAAATCACACTGATATGCTAGTTAGATCTAAATCACATTGCTAGGCTAGTTAGCTCTGAATCACAGGGTTAAGCTAGTTAATTCTAAATCACAGTGCTAGGCTAGGTTAGTTAGTTCTAAATCAGTGTTAAGCTAGTTAACTCTAAGTCACATTGCTAGGCTAGTTAGATATAAATCACACTGCTCAGCTAGTTAGCTGTAAAACACAGTGTTAGGCTAGTTAGCTCTAAATCGCACTGCTAGGATAGTTAGCTCTAATTTACACCGCAATGCTACATAGCTCTAAATCAGTACTAGGCAAGTTAGATACAAACCAAACTTCTATGCTAGTTAGCTCTAAATCACACTGCTAGGCTAGCTAGTGCTAAATCACACTGCTAGGCTAGTTAGCTCTAACTCACACTGCTAGACTATTTAGCTATAAAACAAAATAGTAAACTGTAATTTACACTGCTATGCTAAACAGCACTAAACCAGATGCTTAGCTCTAAATCACATCGCTAGACTAGTTAAATATAAATTAAACTGCTAGGCTAATTGGCTCAAAATCACACTGCTTGGCTAATTAACTAATATACACTACCATGCTACATAGCAAAAATCAAAATGCTAGGCTAGTTAGCTCAAAATCAAATTGCTTGGCTACAAAGCTCTCAATCACACTGCTATGTGAGTTAGCCATAAATCAAAATTCTAGGCTAGTTAGCTTTAAATTAAATTGCTATGGTAACTAGCTCCAAATCACACTGCTAAAATAGCTACCTGTGAATCACACTCCTAGGCTAGTTAGCTCAAAATTACAGTGCTAGGATAGTTAGCTCTAAATCTCAAAGCTATGCTAGTTGGCTTAAATCACAGTGCTAGGCAAGTTAGGTCTAAATCACACAGCTAGGATTGTTAGCTTTAATGAACCAAGCTAGGCTAGTTAGCTCTAAATCACAGTGCTAGGCTAGTTAGCTCTAAATCACACTGCCAGGCTAGTTAGATCAAAATCACACTGCTGTGTTAGTTAGCTCCAAATCACTTTGCTAGACTAATTAGCTCTAAATCACACCGCTAGGACAGTTAGCTCAAAATCACAGTGCTAGGCTAATTAGCTCTAAATCACACTGCTGTGTTAGCTCTAAATCACTTTGCTAGACTAATTAGCTCTAAATCACACTGCTGTGTTAGTTAGCTCTAAATCACTTTGCTAGACTAATTAGCTCTAAATCACACCGCTAGGACAGTTAGCTCAAAATCACAGTGCTAGGCTAATTAGCTCTAAATCACACTGCTGTGTTAGCTCTAAATCACTTTGCTAGACTAATTAGCTCTAAATCACACTGCTAGGACAGTTAGCTCAAAATCACAGTTCTAGGCTACTTAGCTCTAAATCACAATGCTATGTTAATTACGTCTTAATCACACTGTCAGGCTAGTTAGTTCTAAATCACAAAGCTAGGCTAGTTAAATCTAATTTGCACTGCTAGACTAGAGAGCTCTAAATCACTAAAAATCAATCTCTAAATCATTGCTAGGCTATTTAGCAATAAATCAAACTGCAAAGGAAGATAGCTATAAATCAAAATGCTAGGAAAGGTAACTAATTTACACTGCTATGCTACATAGTTTTAAATCAAACTGCTCATTAGCTCGAAATCAAATT
Organism: Colossoma macropomum; assembly: GCF_904425465.1. NCBI lineage: Eukaryota > Metazoa > Chordata > Actinopteri > Characiformes > Serrasalmidae > Colossoma > Colossoma macropomum. The sequence goes on along the minus strand of NW_023494786.1, from coordinate 6,289,480 downwards.
GCTAGGCTACACAGCTCTAAGTCACAGTGTTAGGTAAGTTACCTCTAAATCACACTGCTAAGCTGGTTAGCTCTAAATTGCACTGCTAGGATAGTTAACTATAAATCAATCTGCTAGGCTAGTGAACTCTAGATCACAGTGCTAGGTTATTGAACTCTAAATCACACTGCTAGGTCAAATAGCTCTAAATCACACTGCTAGCATAGTGAACTCAAAATTGTACTGCTAGAATAGTTATCTCTAAATCCCAGTGCTAGGCTAGTGAACTATAAATCATACTCTTAGACTGGTTAACTCTGAATCACACCACTTGGCTAGGATTGTCATAGGATTGTTAGCTCTAAATGACATTGCTAGGCTAGTAAGCTCTAAATCACACTCCTAGGCTTATTAGCTCTTAATGACAATGCTTGTCTAGTTAGCTCTAAATCACAATGCTAGGCTAATAAACATTAAATCACAGTACTAGGATAGTTCTCTAAATCACAGAGCTAGGCAAGTGAACTCCAAATCAAGGCAAGTGAACTCTAGTTAGCTTTAAATCACACTGCTAGGCTAGTCAGCACTAAATCACAGGGCTAGGTTAGTTAGCACTAAATAACACTCCTAGGCTAGTTAGCTCTAACTCACACTGCTAGACTATTTAGCTGTAAAACAAAATGCAAGGCTAGTTAAATCTAAAACACACTGTTAGGCCAGTTAGCTCTAAATCACACTGCTAGGCTTGTTAACTATAAATTAAACTGCTAACCTTATTAGCTCTAAATTACACTGCTAGATTAGTTAACTCTAAATCACAGTTCTAGGCTAGTTAGCTCTAAATTGCACTGTTAGTATAGTTATCTCTACATCACACTGCTAGGCTATCTAGCTCTAAATGATACTGATAGGCAAGTTAGCTTTAAATCATCATACTTGGCTATATAGCTCTAAATCACCATGCTATGATTGTTACCTCATACACTATTATGCTATTATACTATTATAGTTCTACATCAAATTGCAAGGCTAGTTAGCTCAAAATCAAATTGATAGATCACACAGCTCTAAATCACAGTGAGAGACTAGTTAACTCAATTACAATGCTAGGCTTGTTACATATCACATTCCAAGGCTTGTTAACTATAAATCACACTGCTAGTACAGTTAGCTCTAAATTACATTGCTAGGCTAATTAGCTCTAAATTAAACTGCTAGGCTAGTCAGCTCTAAATTACAATGCTATGCTAGTTAGCTATAAATCACACTGCTAGTCTAGTTAGCTATAAATCAAACTGTTTTTTCCCAGTATTTTTAATTGTGAAAAAAAAAAAATTGGAACAGTTTCTTCTTTTGAATATCTTGTTGTTCTACTCAAAGGTCAGGAACCAGTCTTGCTGGTGGTTCTTTATCGTCCATCCAAATAGGCACCTCTTCTCACCAGAACTGTCTGAACTACTGTCTGTGTAACTAATCATGATCGGATTCTTCTGACAGTTGATGAAGCTTCAGATAAAAAAGCTTCTGAATTTATTAAACACATTTGATTTTACTCAGCACACAACTAGTCCAACACACACTCACTGTCATATTTTATTTAGATTTAGTCTGTCACGAGGTTTATTTATTAATATAAATTAAATCCTTGATATCACGATCTCTGATCACTACTGTGGGGTTTTCAGTATGTCATTTTGTTGGCATAAAAGATAAAATAACAAAACATTTTTTGTAAATATAGGTGAACATATCTCTGATAAGCATGATATTCTCTGTGGTGTACCACAAGGTTCTGTACTAAGTCCACTTCTGTTTTCTTTCTATATGTTGCCACTGGGTCAGATTATTAGGAAGCAGGGCATCAATTTTCATATTTATGCAGATGATACACAGCTCTATATATCTGTGACTCCAGACAATATCAGTTCAGTAGATAAGCTCGCTATCTATCTGTCCAGCATAGTTAGCTGGATGAATAGTAATTTTCTAAAGCGTAATGAAGAAAAGACAGAAATAATTATAACTGATAGTGAAGCAAAGAGGAAAAGGTGAATGGAAGACATGGAAATCTGGCTCTACAAATAAAAACTGAAGTTAGGAATTTTGGTGTAACTCTAGACTCTGATTTAACTTTTAAAGCACATATTAATAATATTACCAAAACAGCTTTTACCATTTAAGGATTGTAGCACAAGTTCGACCAGACCTCTGTCTGCAAGATGCTAAAAACTGATCCATGCTTTTGTGTTTTCTCAACTTAACTACTGTAACGCTTTGTTCACAGGACGTCCTGCAAGTACAACCAACAAACTACAACTTGCAGCAGCACGAATATTAACAAGGACTAGAAAACATGATCATATTAGACCAGTTTTAGCTTCACTGCACTGGCTGCCTGTCTCTCTGAATTGACTGCAAAATTTTACTACTAGTTTTTAAATCTCTTAATGGTTTAACACCTTCATACGTCTCTGAGTGCTGATAGATGATGTTCCTAATCCAGCTTTAAGATCATCCAGTGCTGATTCTCCATGTTCTATGTATGAAACTTAAACAGAGCGGAGAGGCAGCGTTTTGTTTTTTATGCACCAAAGATCTGGAACACATTACTGCTAAACATCCATCAGGCTCCTCCAGTCAGTGTTTGAAAAACCAGTTAAAACATATTTCTTTACTTCAGCGTTTAACTAGTTTTTTAAAAGTAACATTGATATTTCAGTAAAAACAAAGGAAACAACAATTATGTTCTTGTTAGTTGCATTTTTGTCTTTTTTCTTTTTATTTATAGTTTTATCTTGTGCTTTTTAAATTGTATTTGTTAATATATCAATTTTCTGCTATTTATTACTTGTTCATTATATTTTGTTTTTATTTTTTTGATTAGTTTTTTCCCTCTTCTTCCTCTGTTGTTCTTTACTTTGTATTGTAAAGCTCTTTAAGCTGCATTTTTAATGTACGAAAGGTGCTAGGTAAATAAACATTATTATTATTATTATTATTATTATTATTATTATTTGGTTGTTTGTGTGTAAATAACGATTAATCCGCACTTGTTGGTGCCTCACTCAGAGATGAGTGATGAGTGTGTTGGATAGACACAGGAGAGGCTACAGAATAACACAAATAACACATACATACATTTAGAATAACAGAACAACAACATTAACATAAAACCTCAACATTGTCCTTTTTTTATGGGCACAGGGCAGCACTGCATACTGTGCCTCTAAAGCTCCTTCCCAAAACCGGAGCTGCTACAGTATCACATGAACAATATAAACACAGGACAGCGGAGCTCACAGCTTTAATTCTTGAGACTGGAATTGTAACACAGTCACTATAACGATGTTTATGAATAGTTTGTGAAACTGTGAAACAAATCTATTTCCTGATTTTTCCACTGACAATAACAGAACAATAAATGAGAATTCACCCATTTTCCTGTTTCTCAGTACTGTTTTTTAAATGAAAATGGAATGACCCAAAGGTACGCGAACCTCTATAGCATCAAAAGGACTTCAGTCATATGTAGAACCATCTACAGCACAATGTCTATCAATCTGAAGAACCATTTCACCATGAAAAGAGCTCTTTAATCATGCAAATATTTTTTGTGTTCCTAGTTCTATATAGAACCACTGTCTTTACTAAAGGACCCTTGAAAAACCAACTGTTTTTAAGAGTGAAATATTGCATGTGGGGGGTGGGCATATTCTGTGAGAGAGTTTGATAGTGAGCGTGAGAGAGTTTGATAGCGAGTGTGAGAAGTTTGATAGCAAGTGTGAGTTTGATAGCGAGTGTGAGAGAGTTTAATAGCGAGTGTGAGAGAGTTTAATAGCAAGTGTGAGGGGTTTGATAGCGAGTGTGAGAGAGTTTGATAGCGAGTGTGAGAGAGTTTGATAGTGTTTATTAAATAGCGATAATGTAAAGATGATGAAGTCTCCGCTGACACCGTCTCGCTTGTATAAGATGTTTATTACAAAGTAAAACAGTATCATATCAAGCACTATAAAAGTACCTGAGAGGGGATCTGAGCCAATTCTAAAGTGTTCCCCTCCAGAACAGTATAACCAACTGCTTATATAGGGTGCTTGTTGTTGAAAATGGGAACAGAACATAAGGTTGTGCGTTCCAATCGGAAGGCAGCTGTCTAAGTAGGTAGCATTCTAAGGCAGCATTTGCACGCTCCCAACAGTGCTGTCCCATTCGGAAGGCAGCATAAGGCAGCTGCCTTCTAAGATGCCTTATTTTGACCAAATCTGAAGGCATCATCGCAGGTATCCTTGTCGGTGAAGGCAATCCTACAATACTGTTCACCTGCCGAAAGTTCCATCGCTCCAGTCTGATAAACATGGCAGACGAAGCGGCCGTTTTTTGCCAACCGAGGAGTTTACAAATGTAACTTATTTCTTCATTACTGTCTTTATTGTTTCGATTAATTGTTGTGTTTGTGTAAAGTATTGAACATATTTATGTATGTAGATCTCTAGAAATTGTTCCTGTAGTGAAATTCTGGCAGTTCGCTTGTCTAAGGCGAATTGACCAGCTGCGTTTGTAGCTCGTTAGCTAGATAAAACCAACGTTAGTTAACTTAGCTAGTGGGCTAACTGTGTAAACGTGCCGGCTGTTCAAAAGGAGAGAGTCCGGTTTAAAATACTGGCTGTTCACTGTTTAGTAGCGTTTAGTTTCGTTTAGTGTCAGGATTTTTTTTTCTGTCCTCAGCAACTAACATTACAGTGGTGTTGTCTGAGGGGCTGAGGAAGAGGAGCGATTCAAACTACGCTGAATGACCGAAAGTAGCTGACTTGCCGAACATATTTTGGGGGAAAACACAGTGGGACCAACGCTACAGACTGACGTTCTCCCTGAATGATGAAAAATACTTTAACTTATGTAGAAGTTCAGAAATAAAATGTTTTTTTAATAAATACTACAGGTGCTTATTTTTGCTGCTCCGCTTGTCGTGTATTGCTGCACTTACCACAGTCACAAAAGTGTGAGGTGAATGTTGATGGCTAAATTTCAGACTAGAAGCTCATAAATCAGATGAGAACACATAAAATAAAATGCATATTAGCTGCTTAACAGATTGCATGGGATCCTTTTTTCTCAGTGCATTTTGTACATAATTATACATAACATTACTGTTTATCCTTTGTGTGCTAGAAATAAAGCAGGTTCATTAAGGTGGATGAGGACGGAATGAATTGAAATGTTTTATAAACTAGTCACGATTATCTGTATTTATCTGGGCTGCTGAGTCGAGTATATAACGATAACTATGATTCCTTAAATCAAACTGTTCTTCATATACAAATTTCCACAACAGTTTCAGTGCAGGAAAACAGCTACTGCAGATTCAGAGCCGTACTTTTACACTGAGATGATCCACCTTTAGTCAGAGGTGAGTGTAAGCTAACAAGCGACTGTGAGTAAACAGATAAAACATGAAGAGCGCAGTGAAAGTTATGACGTATGACGGCTCTTAAGCGCTGTCCCGAATGCGATGCCTACTAAGGTTCCTTTTCAGTTAAAATGCTGCCCAACAAGAGAGCTGCCTTTGAAGGCAGTGACTAGTTAGGCAGCTCCCTTCAGAATGGAACACATTAAGTAAGTCAGTAACTCACTGTAGTTTCTCCAGTTTATAGTGTGGATCCTCCAGTAGATCAGACAGCAGCTTCAATCCAGACTCTCCTGGGTAGTTATAAGTCAGATCCAGGTCTCTCAGGTGGGAGGGGTTTGATTTCAAAGATAAAGCCAGAGAAGAACAGCCTTTGTCTGTAACCATACAGCCAGACAATCTGCAGAAAGGAAAGAAAGAGGAACAGATAGCATTTACATACTGCAAAACCCAGCTGCAGTACAGAATTGGCCTCCAGCCAGTTCATAACAAACAACTGATGGAGACAATGAGTGAAAGTTGTTTTTATTTTCAAATCAATCTATTCAAAAATGGGTTGCAAACCACAAGGATAGCCCTACTGAAGCCCACCCACTGGATTCCTGACAGCATTAGCCCCAAGATGGGCAGAAAATGGCTCCAGCTCCAGCTCTCCACACTGGAAAGCCTTTAAAAGAAAAACCTGCACACCGGCGTGTCTCAGTAGCCAATCATGTCAAAGCTCCCCCTCTCAATTCCACCTGCAACACACTCAGGGCAAAACAAACTTAATCATCACACCCTCTCTCATCTCCACCCCATATAAAAAAATAAACTTTATATACCACCACCCACTAACATGTGCAAAAAAATAATTTTACATTTTACAATTTTCATTAATATTAGACAAGTCCCATCCAATACGTCCTTGCACTTCCCGGCCCTGGGAAGTTTAAAGACAGTAAAAACAGTACATAACAACAAATAACAGGTATAAAGATTAAGAGACTGATATCTGTAACAATGTATCCGCTATGACATTGTCAGTAACTTCGACAAATATCAAGAACATAAGGCTGCAAGAAAAGGCACCAGCTCATCACAAACCTGAGACAAGGAGGAGTAGGTGTTACCATTAATGGTGGTGACGCATCACATTATGCACACCCCCCAGCCAGGTCGTTCCCCAAAATTACTGAAGCCCCATCCACAGGAAGCGCAGGGCAAACCTCTAACACGACCTCAAGTTTAATGAGGTCTGAAAAAGGAGAAACTCTATGCAGTGGAACCAAAAAATAGCTAAACTACAAAAAGAGGGATACAAAAGGGATACAAAAGCCCCTCATGACCCTCATCTTCAAACAGTTACTAGTGTTAGGTATTTCTGCACTGAAGCCCATTAGTGCAAAAAAAAATAAAAATAACAGGCCACACGTAGCACCTCCGATGTGCCCCTGAGTCAACTGCTTCATGTATGATCATCATTCATAAATTACAAACTAAAACAAAAAAGGGCCTACATGACCAAATGGACATGCTGCTGTACCTACCAAGGGAGAAGGCTTCCAACACACAAAATATGAACCAACTAATCATATGAGCCCAGTTCTAACAGGAAATATTTTTAATTTAACCATACCACACTCACCCCCCCTCCTCAAAAAATCCTGGCAAACCCCAGCAAGTATTTTAGCCAGGAAAAAGTGCAGCCAAAAACAAAAAATGTCCCCACATTGTTACAGACCAGCCAGTCCATAACACACAGTTGAGGGAGATGATGAGGCTCCAGCTCTCCATGTTGGAAAGCCTTTCAAAGAGACCCAAACACCTGCACACCAGTGTGTCTCAATTAGGTCCAATTAGGTCCAAGCTCCACCTCCAAATTTCACCTGCAACACATTCAGGGCAAAACAAACCAAACAGCCCGGAAGATCGTCACAATATATATCAACACTCTGACACAGAACAGGATGGAACAAAAACACAAACTGACTCAACACAACTAATTACAACATGATAAAAATCAGATTCTGATTCAGAGCTCCAGGAGATTTGATTAGCAAAAGATTTAGTGAAGAACCAAGACTCCAAAACCGAAACCATTTTCCTCCTGGAAGCATCACAGAGTTGATATATACACTGGAGATCAAAATTAGAGAACAATTTATGAACACTCGTTTTTTTCAGAAATAATGTAAGCTTCATTGGTCAACATTTGAAGGATTTTTTGTTAGGGGTATACCATGCCACTAGAACAGTGTTTTACAAAATAACCAAGGTACTTCAACATAAACCTTTATTTTTGTAACGCGACAGAATGACGCAGACGCTTGCAGATAAAAAGGGAATGAGAAGCTTTACTGGTGAAAACAGAATCCACAATCGTAGTCAGGTCACAGGCAATGGTCAGATCCAGAAAAGACAAAACATACAAAAATACAAACATAACCAGGCAAAAGTATCCAAAAGGGGTCAGGCAAAAGGCAGGTCAAAACACACAGCAAAAAGGTCAGAATATGAACAGACAATCAGAAAATAAACGCTCAGTAGCTCTGTGAGAAGAAGCAATACCTCGCAATGAGACTAACTGCAAGCCCGGGCTATAAGCTAAACTAATCAGAGAGAGACAGGTGAAAACAACCAGTAATCTGGGGAACTGGAGCGCTGATTGGAGCGTGAAAGTGAGGCTGGCGTCACGTGATCTCCTAGGGGATTCTGGGACATGGAGTCCAAGGAAAGTTCAGAGCCTACGGGAGTCGTGACAATTTTGCAGAAAACACAATGATCAAAATTAGAGAACAGCAATGACTGTAGCACATAGAAAGATTACAACTAAATTGTCTGAAGGTTACAACAGTCACCAATCAGTAGGAAGTGTACAGGCCATTGCTTTGAATGACTTCAGCACATCTGCGGCCACAGGACATCACTAGTCTCTCATACTGCTCTGGTGTGATTTTGGTCCACTCTTCTTGCAGTCTCTTCCACAGTTCAGTGACTGTTGTGGGTTTCTTGGCCATAACTTTGTCACCAAGGATTTTTCAGAGATTTTCTATTGGGCTTAGATCAGGACTCTGGGCTGGCCATTTCATTGTTTCAATGTTTTCAGTTTCAAGGAACTGCTTTACCCATTTTGCTGTGTGACAGGGGGCATTGTCCTGCATGAAAATTGCTGGCTGATTGAGTGATGAACGCAAGGAAGGAACCACGTGTTGTTGAAGGTTCTGATACACACTTGCATTCACTCTGCCATGTAGCTGTATGGGAGGTCCAACTCCTGCTGTCGAAAACATTCCCCAAACCATGACACTTCCTCCTCCACCTTTCACTGACTTCTTTACACACATTGGGTTCAGTCTTTCCCCAGTTTGTCGACGAACATAATGTTTCCCATCAGACCCAAATAAATTAAACTTGCTTTCATCACTGAACTGAACTCTGGACCACTTCTCCTCTGACCACACAACATGCTCCTCAGCAAAGGTTAATCTAGCCTTTTGATTCTTTCTGCTAATGAGAGGTTTGGTCACTGCAGAGTGGGCTTTCAGTCCAAATGCTCTTAAACGTCGAGCCACTATATGACGAGCCAGTTCCTTACCCTGTTCAGTGCTGAACTGGCGAGCAATTCCAGCTGCAGTGTTGAACCGATTACCCATGGAGATTCTCCGCATTATCCTGTCCTCTCTTGCATTTGTCTTTCGTGGGCGACCAGCCTTCTTGGGGGACTTGAATGAGTTTGTGATGTTGTAAAGATGCAATACTCTAGAAATCACAGACTTGGAATGACCAACTTCTCTTGCTATGGCTGATAGGGTCACCCCTTTGGCCTTCATCTGGACAACCTGCTGCCAGAGGGTTTCAATCACTTTGGAACGGCTCACCATATTGCAAAGTCAGTGAAAACTGGTAAGTTAGGCTGCCAGTTAAATAGGGTTTGTCAGATAATTAAGGAAATTAGCACCAGGTGCCAGATTAACACCAATAACTTGCAGGTATCTGAAAGTGTTCTCTAAATTTGATCAGTGTTCTTTTTCAATTATCTCATTTAAGTTTTTTTATACTGTGCTTTAGAATATATACAACTCATGAAATAAGCTTAGAATACTGCTCTTCTGATCAATGATGAAAAATGGAACTCTCACCGACGTTGGGGTAGTAACTAAAGAAGAACAATTCGCTAATTACTTCTTTCAAAATTAAATGTGATTACATTACTTATTACTACCTGAAATGTGATCTCACTACACTGTACTTGTATGTTACTCTGTAACCTATTTCTGCTCCTCCCTCTAGTTCACCCTAGGTTGTGACAGCTTTTAAACCCATAGTTCCACAGTTCACATCTGACTCAGATTGACTGAGATTCTGTTTCTTGCAGTGTTTTAAGTTTGTTCCTTTCACTTCTCTGTTAATCATTTTTGAGTACAGCTCTGCACTTGAGTTTGTGTTTGTCTACAGTAGGTGATGTGCCTTGTTGTACATTTGTCTCTAATATTAGAGGCCTAAGTTTGATTCTTGCACAGGGCTGGTCATCCCCACTACAGGAGCTCACCCTGCTGGCCTGAGCACTGAGACATTTAGCTGAACACTGAATTTTCATTACTTTCTTTCATATCTTTCTCTTCCTTCTAATCTAATGCACTATAAATGTCCCATCTCTGTTTTCAGCCCAGGTGACTGAGAGGTAAGAGAACACTGTTGTTTTCCTCTGATTTTGCATATTTGTCACACTAAATGCATTAGGATACTCATAAAAATGTAATATAAGACAAGGAGAACTTGAGGAAAAACAAAAAAGTTTTCAAAAGATCATTTAAAAAAGTAGCTTCCCCTAAACTCACATAACTGGCTGAGCCATCTTTTACAAGAACAACTGTAACCAAACACTTAAGTCATTTGGTCCACTCACTTTTTGCTTTAATTCAGCCAAGGTTTTTGAGCATGAGGTGTCACTGCATCTCATTGGTTTAAAGTCAGGACTTTGACTAGGCCACTTGATAATTTTAATCTTGTTTGAGCCATCCAAAGATGGACTTAATCTTGTGCTTGGGATTGTTGTCTTGCTGCATAATCCAATTATGCTTGAACTTTAGATCATCATTGATGACTAAATATTCTCCTGCAGGATACTGTAGTAAAGAGCAGAATTCATGGCTTCATCAATTATGGCAAGTCACTGAGGCCCGAAAATAGCAAAGCACCCCACACCATCACACTACCCCTCCATGTTTCACGGCTGGTATGATTTTCTTATTGTGGAATACTGATTTAGCTTTACACCAGATGTAATGGCACCCCTGTTTTCCAAAATGCTCCACTTTTGACTTATTAATCCACAGAACACTACTTCAAAAGGCTTGGGGGTCATCAAGGTGTTTTTTGGCGAATGTGACACAAGCCTGTATGTTCCTCTTGGTTAGCCATGGCTTTTGCCTTGCAGCTCTCCCACTGATATCATTTTTCTCCAGTCTCTTTCTAATGGTGGAGTCATGTACATTATCTAAGATGAGTGAGTGCAGTTTCTTCAAACTTTCTGTTTGTCTGGATTTTTTTGTGACTTCCTGGATGAGTTGTCATTTGGAGGAATTGTGGTAGGCAGATCACTTTCTAAGAAGACTGACCACAGTTCAAAGTTTTCTCTATTTGGAGATAATGGCTCTCACTGTAGTTCACTGGAGTCCCAGTGCCTTATATATGGCTTTGTAACCAGACTGATTTCACATCTTTTCTGGAATTTCTTTTGATCGTGGTGTAGTGTGGTGCTTGTTGAGACATTTTGGCCTACACAACATTGTTGGAGGAGTTATTTAAGTGGAATTTAGATTCAACAGGGCTGGGAGCAATCAAGCCTAGGTGTGTCTATTTTAATTCATCCCAGATATCAAGTAAATATCATGAATTGGCTTAATGAGTAACTCAGTGGGCAATTACTTTTTCAAATAGAGCCAGTTGATGTTGGACAACTACTTTCCCTCAATAATTGAAATCACTTAAAATCAGAGTTTTACATTTAATCGTGTTCCCCTTGTTTTATGTTACTTTTTGCGTGATTATCTAAAACTGTTTAGTGGTACAAATTTTCAAATCAGAAAATATTTTCCCACAGCACTGTACATATGTAATTGTTTTGTGTTGCTATTATACTGATAGCCAATACATATTAAACTAAATGCTTAAACAAGCTGAGGTGCAACAAAGTAGTGAAATATAGCAAATGGAATGAATGTACTTCCAGTATGAAACTGTAAAAACTGTGTTTCCCATAATATTAAGTAGCATTCCTGCCTTTGAGTGTGCTGAATCTCAAACTGTGAGTTAACATATCAGTTCTTTATATCTTAGATCCTGTTAGCTTTTTAGTAGAAATGTAATAAAATCTCAGTTTTAGGGCAGCCATGTTGATGTAAGTTAAAACAAATCATTTTGCAGTGAATTTGGGAGCGTATCACCCAAGAGGTTTCTAATAATTTCCTTTTTTTAGCTTATTTTGCACAAATATGTTAAAGATTTACTACACAGTTTTATCAGAGAGTCTAATGGATTCTTTATATGGTGGTCATTTGTAATTTGTAAATGAGTGAGGGTTATGTTCAACTTCTGATCTTATTAGGTGACATCCATCTGGCTCTGAGACACACTCAGACTCCATCTTGCAGAATCTTCTGGGAGATCACCCGACTCCTGACCTTCCCTTGCGCTCCAATCAGCGTCTCACTCACCGGAGTACTAATTCTGTTCACCTGTTTTGTGTGTCATATGATCCTCTTAGTTTAGTTTATAAGCTCGGGCTTTAGCAGAGACAGTTTGCGAGGTATTGTATCACTTTTTATCTACTGAGCGTTCTGTTGTTGTTTGACTCCTGTTTTTGACCATTGTTGTCTGTATTCTCGGCTCTTCCTTTTTGCCCAACCCTTCGGATTGTTTGCCTTTCATGATATCACTGTTTATGAGCTTTTTGCCTGTTTTCTTGAATCTGCCTTTTTGCCTGACCCTTTTGGATTGTTCACCTGTTGTTATGTTTGTCTTTTTGTACTAGTTATGTTTTCTGGATTTGACCCATTCTTTGTGTTTTGTTTTGACCACAAAACTGGACTTTGATTCTACCAGTAAAGTCTCCTTTGATCTTTTGTGAACTGTGAGCATATGACCATTTCTGGCACGTTACATTAGGATATTTTGCCTAATTGTGATCCAATTACTCTGCTGTTGAGATGATGTAAACAGACATTATTTGCATTATGAAGCTGTGAGCATTTTAAATGTCTGTAGTGTGCAACTATTACAAAGCAGAACATCAATGCGAAACAGTAATTTAAAAATAGTGGGCCAGTGACATGGAGAACACATCATTGTGGCTCTCACAGCACCTCCATTGATTCTCAACAGTATTAGGATTTGGGTGAAGATTAGTTTCAGGATTAAGTTCATCACCAGGGTGAGGGTTAGTTTTAGGCTTTGGGATGATACTATGGTTAGGTTTAGGGTCAGGGTTAGTTTTAGACTAAGGTGAATTTAATAGATATTTAATTGAACGTAAATTAAATGAAAGATAAGCATCTACAAGACATCTACAGTGGACTCTCCAAAAATAGTGTCAACTAATAATAAAATTAAATTGAACAGTAAAGAACTAACATCATATCAACAGTTGCAGGCTGAGCAAAGATGGTTAGAGTTTAAAAGTTTAAAATGATGGAGTGACACCAGCAAGTGGAGCTTTAGAGTTTTCTGTAATGTATTCCAGTTCACTGGTGCACTGAAACTAAAAAAAGATTTTCTCAGCTCAGTAAAAACTTTGAGAATGTGACGAGTGATCCAGTCACAAGAGCTGAAAATTTTCTGCAATTCCTGAGGAGCTGAAGAAACCCCGTTACATGTGAATCATTTAGCACCCCCTGTGGTGGCCCCTGAAAAATGGTATTAGGCCAGGCCTTTTCATATTTTTTTGTGATCAAAAGTTTTTATTTGTTTTTATCTTTTTCATCAAGATATTTCAGTGTGAAACTATGTACATATCCAGGGTGTGTCCAAAAAAAAAAGGCTCACATCAGACTTGGTCTACCTAGATGAGTAGAGAAAGTACAGGACAGATGATCCATACGTTCCTAACACAGCCGACAGCCTACAGACATTGGAGCACAGTATTCTCAAGCCTCCAAACATATGCCATACCCTGTACCATATAACTTTTATCCAGAGTTTAAAGCTGAGGCCTCATCATATTTTATAACACATATATGCAATTAGGCTATGAGTTTGTGAGAGTGACACAGTGGATTATCTTTGGTCAGCTGTTCCAACATAAACTGATTTTCCTTTCACATGTTTTCTTTGATACTTCAAAAAGGCTTATTATTTTTTTTTGTCTGCTGCATTTACTTGCAGTTGTATGTCCTTTTGTTTGTGTCCCTCCTGAGGTGAGGACATTGCCCCTTTTAACCTTGACCCCTTCACCTCCCGCCTTCTCCTTCTCCTGTAATTTTTGATCCTCCCCTCTTTCAACTTCTTTTCCCCCCTACTCCCTCCTTCCCCTGACCCTCAGTATCTCTACTTAAACCATGTCAGACTGTGGGTTCATTAGACTGGTGACAGACAAATGATCAAACTGTGTCTGTGCATGATTCTCTGCAAACATGTGAATAAAAGTTGAGATGTGAAGATCCAGTCTCCTGACTCTTCCTGCTGAATTTCTAACACTATGTGCTAAGGCTGCTAGGCTCACCACAATATTGCAATAGTAGCACACTGACCTCGCTGTTGAGATTTTAAATCCAAGAGATTTCTGAGGAAAGTCTTTTACCTTATAAAAAAGAAATGAAATTACAAATAAATTACAATTAAAATATTGTAAAACTATTTAAACAACGTGGGTGTTTGTGAATCATTTCCTTAGAAAATGTACTTCTTTGACTTATTTTAAAAGCAATGCCATCAATGGTTTCTTCAAATGTTTTTCCTCTAATTTCAAGACTGACACCATTACCAAACTTGGAGATATTTCAGCTCTACTTTTAAACTAAAGAAGTTTAAGTTTCAGTGCAAAAACATTTCACTATACAGCTAACTTTAGAATTGTTTCATGTAGTCTGTGGTCATTACTTAGCCTATCACAGCACATGTTAAATACAAACCATTACATTAATGGTTTTATATGTAATTACAATGAACTTAAAAGCAGAAACAAGAAAACTGACAAAAAAACTAAATCTAAAAACTTTGTGTTCATTTTTACTGATGGTTAGTCTAGTTTATTAAAACAGACTCAAAGAAAGATTTCTGAACTAAATGAGAGAGAACATGCCATGACAAATCACTACACATTCATTACAGGAATGAGAACAGAGAGAGATAATGAAAAAATGATGTTAATTTATTGATTTACCAGTTAATTGGTTCTTTCCATTCAGGATTGAATTCACAGAAAACTCACCTGAGTGTCTCCAGTTTACAATATGAATTCTTCAGTCCAGCAGAGAGCAGCTCCACTCCTGAATCCTGAAGGTCATTGCTACTGAGGTCTAGCTCTTTCAGGGACGAGTTTATAGATTGTAGAGCTGATGATAGATTCTCACAGGAATTTTTGGTGAGACCACACCAAGCTAGTCTGTAAAAAATCAGAATAAATATATTACATGGCGTAATCAGAGGAACTGTAATACAATTACTTTACTTTCCATATTCTACTTTGTCCTTACTTTCAGAAATAACATTATTCATTCTTGTGATCCCATTTAAAACAGGAAACACATCAATTGTTTTTCCTCTCTAAGTAGAAGTTCCTGCTTAAGACTATAAAAAGCCCACAAAAATTCAGCCAATACATGATTTAATTAAACTTGGAACATATCTTGCAAAAATACTGAAAGAAGCAATTCTTAGATTAAGTGAAAAAGAATATCATGGTTTTTCAGCAGCACATTATACTTTTAGTGTGTTTATATTTCAAGGATGGCTCAAGAAAGAGATTTAGTAGAAGTCTAAAACCATGTGAAATGAATATTAAATATTCAGCACAAATCAGAACATACTAGTTTAGCTCTGCAGCCTGGCCACTGGCTGCCACACAACCACAAAGCATAAAACACCCAACCCCATGCTTAATAGATGGCAAAAAGTTATTTATTTATTTATTTATTTCCAAACATGACTTTGATGATTGTAGCAATTTCAATTACGTTTTACATTTACAGTTATGTTTTTTTTACCCTCCTGATGACCCTTCCATGTATATGATGTTTGTGCAACAACACTGCACAGAGTACTAGCATCACTATTTCCAACTTTTACTCTGCATACCTGCCTAACATCTTTTCCTTACTGGCATTTCAGACACTTCACATTACAAACAGGAAGTGTTCATGCTATGGAATTATCTACACCTCAGTTGCATTAAGGTCTAATGAATCAAATGAGCCCTTACAAAAAATTCACTAGTGGATTCACTAAAAAGCCACATTTTATTTTATGAATACCTTTGGTGTTAACATTGATCATTTAGCTTTTCTCAATAGAGCACAGCAGTCTCAGATCATTACCTAATCTCATATGAAATTCACTTTAGTGGTAATGTACGTTCATCACCAGCTATCGAGTTAAGCAGACTATAATTTCCTCCACAGCTGGTAGCTTTATCAGAAACCTCCCACAATTATCAGCTTCTATCAGCTGTCCATCTAATCCTACTGAATTAGATACTATGACCAAGTGCTTAGAGGATACTTTTTGATCTACTCTAGATATTGTGGCTCCATGAAAAAGTAAAATAATAAGGCAGAAAAAGCTGCACCGTGGTATAATGATCACACTCAAGCTTGAAAACAGACTGTCAGACAACTAGAGTGAAAATGGCGTCTGACTAAACTAGAAGTGTTCCAGTCCGTCTGGAGGGATTATAGCCTTATAGACTACAGAAGAGCACTTACTGCAGCACACTCAGCCTATATCTCCTCTCTCATAGAGAATAATAAGAATAATCCTAGATTATTATTTAGCACTATTTCTAAATTAACTAAGAACCAAACAGCTACTGAACCCCAGATGTCATCAGCCTACAGCAGCAATGATTTTATGAATTTCTTCAGTAATAAAATTGAAATAATCAAGGCAAAAAATTAAAAAAAGAAAAGTTAAACCCTACAAACCTGCTGCCTTACAAAGCCAATCCAGATCTCAAGAATATTGTAACTACTGCAGAGAGGCTGAAATCATTTACTTCAACAAACTGAGCTAGTTAAAACGATTACCTTCTCAAAATCTTCTACTTGCATATTAGATCCAATTCCTATAAGTTTATTCAAAGGTTAGATTATAGTTTAGTATTTATTTTAGGAGCTGAAGTCTCCACCATCCAGAAGAGGGACTGACAACCATCACCAAGGATCACACTGCCTGCTGGTCTCATTTATCTGTCTTGGTTCAAGGTTCAATGATGGTTAGAATGCTGCCTACTTAGACAGCTGCCTATGGAGACAGCAGCTACTAAGAGAGCTCACTGGGTTTTGAGACACACCCTTAATGTTTGATCTTATCAGCTTCATTGCCTTTTGTTAATATAAGTTCATTCTGAAACTGATACCTGCAACACGTTCCAAAAAAGTTGGGACAGGGTGACTTACCACTATGAACATTGATAAATGTTCTGAAAACATTTCAAAAGAGGAGATGTAAACAAGCTCGGTATAAAAGGAGGATTCAGGACTGGGCTAGTCCTGAATAAGCAAGGAAGGGTCAAGGTTCACCACGCTGCCAAAAATGCAACAGCAAATTGTATTAAATCAGCATGACTGCGTAATCCGAGAGTGCGGGTTCTAGACTGGCCTGCCATCTCTTACTGAAAATGTGTGACACATTATGAAGAGCAAAATACAACAATAAAGGCTCCACACGACTGCGCAGCTGAAGGCTGGTATAATGGAAGAATGGCAAAAAATCACTTTCAAAACTGATCAGTTTGAGTCTTCAGTCCACATACAATTATTTACGTAAGTAAAAGGAAAGGTGATGTAGTAAAGTGATAAACCTGCTTGTGTCCCACCTTTTTTGAACAAATTTAAATAAAGTTCAGAAGGTAAAATATGAGGTAAAATAACATTTTTAGGCTGTTTTCAATTTAACAGCTCAAACAGAATTCACTCATCACTGCTTTCTGTGTTATTGGCATTTCACACACTGTCACAACTTTTTATGGAATTATGTTTGTAATTTGGCCAGGGGTGCCTAGACTTTTGTACAGAACTTTATCTCCACAGACAGTACCATTAAACCACAGTCCAGTTTAAAATAATCCAAAGCACTACTGAAATGAGACATATAAGACTGTCACTTATGGTG
The DNA here is from genome assembly GCF_904425465.1 of Colossoma macropomum. Lineage (NCBI taxonomy): Eukaryota > Metazoa > Chordata > Actinopteri > Characiformes > Serrasalmidae > Colossoma > Colossoma macropomum. Next base: position 6,271,791 of record NW_023494786.1, on the reverse strand, counting down.
AATGAATTCTCAGTTCTATCACAATATTGGATTTTTAAACTTTGATTTGAGACTGTTTTCAAAACCATATTATCAAAAAAAAATAATAATTTCCATACCACTTACTGTTCACACCAAATGTATTTTTAATGGTAACTAATAAAAACTTACATACAGACATCAAGGCTTTCAGTGACCAGATTACAGTTCAGGTTATCTTAGCCTTACAGTAAGGATGCTATGTCTTATCTATAAAGGGCCAGTGTAGCTGTAGGTCTTCAGTCCAACTAAGCAGGATCACCCCTTAACTCAAGCCCAGTGTGAGAACAGTCCAATAGGAATGTCCCTTATCTCTCCTTTGATTGGACAGTGCTTACTGTGAGTGTAAGATATCAGCCTAGCTGAGAAACTCTGCTTTGTAAAACACCCCCTTGATCAGATGTTTGAAGACTAACACAAGCAGAACAAAGGAGGACATCAGTTGAGCTCCTGCTTGGTGGAAATGGAAAACCTGCAGCCACACTGTCCCTCTGTGGATAAGAGTGGACAGTAATGAGCATCAGAAACAGCAGTTTGACCAACAAGAGGACCATATGGACTAAAACTGACTGGAATGTTGCACTAGATTTTTACTGATGTGCATAAAATTAATACCACATAATACATGTTTAGTCTTTGCTGCACTTAATTCACCACTTAATTAATGAGCTGAAAGAAACTTTTATTTTGAAAGAGTGGTGATTGGAGTCTTAAATAACTACGCAGCATCAGTCCATTGTTTTTTCTTTTCCACGTGGATGTATGAGGTAGATCTGCAGTGTGATCACTGCTGGTCGAGTGCTGTCTGTCCATTACTCTGTGAAAACTGTTGTACAGAATGAAACATTGCAGATTACATTTGATGTTCTGTCTCATTCAACACAGCGCAGAGTGGAGCTGTGAGGTAGTCTCGGAGCAACAATGGAGCAACTGGAGCACCTGCTCCCCCAATTTCATTTCAGAAGTATGTGTTACTGATGCACAATTTCCACTTTATTAGAAACACCTACTCCCCAACTGATAATATTTGTTGCTTGTGTTTCTTCTTATTCATCAAAAACCTGTTCAAGGAGTTTTTCACTAAAAATAATTTCTCAGCCAAATAACTTCTGCCCAAAATTACCACTCATCAATAAATTTGATGGAATTGTTAATGGAAATTAGAAGCAAATAAATGTAACAGTATATGTCATATTATCATATTACTATATAACTTATATTCTTGATTTCAGCAGTAACAAATAACTGAGACTGTTGTGTCCATAAAAAGTTTCAGTATCTGGTGTGGCTTTGCAGCACACTCAGCCTGACCCCATCTCAACAACGACAATGGTATAAAAACTAGAGTCTTACTTAGTGTGACCCCTCCCCTAACACTATAACGCTATAAAACTAGAGTCATACTTAGTGTGACCCCTCCCCTAACACTATAATGCTATAAAACTAGAGCCATACTTAGCGCGACCCCTCCCCTAACGCTATTACACTAAAAAACTAGAGCCAACCTTAGCGTGACCCCTCCCCTAACACTATAATGCTATAAAAACTAGAGCCCATACTTAGCGTGACCCCTCCCCTAACACTATAACACTATAAAACTAGAGCCATACTGAGCGTGACCCGTCTCTTAACACTAAAACACTATAAAAACTAGAGAAATACTTAGCGTGACCCCTCCCAAACATAATAACGCTATAAAAACTAGAGCCAAACTTAGCGTATCAACTCACCTAACACTATAATGCTATACACACTAGAGCCATACTTAGCGTGACCCCTCCCCTAACACTATAACACTATAAAACTAGAGCCATACTTAGCGTGACCCCACCCTTAACACTATAACACTATAAAACTAGAGCCCTACTTAGCGTGACCCCTCCCCTAACACTATAACGCTATAAAACTAGAGCCATATTTAGCGTGACCCCTCCCCTAACACTATAACGCTATAAAAACTAGAGCCATAACGGCTCCCGAGGGGCGCAACCGTCTAAGCGTTGGCCCTATCATCAGGAGATCGCGAGTTCGATCCCTGGTGATGCTACAGCCATCCGTAGCCAGGAGTCCAAGAGAGCACAATTGGCCTCGCTCTCTCTGGGTGGGTACGATGGCCCCTCCCTCTCCCCATCACCAAAAACACGATGCTAGTCAGCGCAGGCGTCTGTTAGCTGACTTAACAGATCTGGCGGTTGGCGCTTTCCTCCGAGCGCGTTCAGCTGTCCAATGACGTTGCGTGAGCGGCAGTTCGAAAAGATGCGGTGGCTGGCTTCACAGGTCTCGGAGGAAGCCTGTGTTAGCCTTCGCCCTCCTAGTGTTGATGGTATCATGTGATTGGGGGAGTCCTAACTAGTGGGTGGAATTGGAGACGACTAAATTTGGGGAGAAAATTGGGTAAAAATCCCCAACTAGAGCCATACTTAGCGTGACCCCTCCCCTAACACTATAACGCTATAAAAACTAGAGCCATACTTAGCGTGACCCCTCCCCTAACACTATAACACTATCTGCTGTATTAATGTAGAGCTCACCGAGCTTTTCTGCAGACAGTCAGAGCTGGGATCAGTCTCTTATAACCCTCCTCTGATGTGTTGTATTTCTTCAGGTCCAGCTCATACAGAACCTCCTCTGAGGTTAGAAGCATGCAGGCTAGTGCTGAACACTGTCCAGGAGAAAGCTTCTCCTCTGAGTGTCTCTCTGAGTTTAGATACTCCTGAATCTCTCTGGAGAGAGACTGGTCATTCATTTCAGACAGACAGAGGAACAGATTGATGGATCTCTCAGTGGAGATGTGATAATAATCTCCTTTGATTAATCTCTTGATGTGCTCTCTGGTTCTCTCTGAGCTGCTCTGTGTTGGGGTCAGTAGACCCTGTAGGCATCTCTGATTGGACTCCAGTGAGATGCCCAGCAGGAAACGGAGGAAAAGATCCAGGTGTCCATTCTGACTCTCTACAGCTTTATTCACTGCTCCCTGCAGAACCTCATCCAGAGGAACTTTCTTAGACCACTCACTGTACTGTGGTTTAAACATCTGCAGTTCCTTCATGTTTTTCCTCTCATAGCAGTGAAACACATAAACAGCAGCCAGGAACTCCTGAAAGCTCAGATGAACAAAGCAGTAGACCTTCCTCTGGTAAAGCACACATTCCTCCCTAAAGATCTCAGTGAAAATCCCAGAATACACTGAGGCCTCAGTGACATCAATGCTGCTCTCTCTCAGGTCCTCTTCATAGAACATCACATTGCCCTTCATCAGCTGTTTGAATGCCAGTTCAGCCATTTTCAGTAGAATGGTTCTGTTGGACTCCAGCAGGTTCTTTGGGTTTCTCCTCTTTTTCTCCTCATACTTCTCATTCTTCATGTTTGTCTGAATGAGCAGGAAGTGTGAGTACATTTCAGTCAGAGTTTTAGGGATTTCTGTATGACGCTGTTTGATGATTTGCTGAAGAACAGTGGCTGAGATCCAGCAGAAGACTGGAATGTGGCACATGATGTGGAGGCTCCTTGCTGTCTTAATGTGGGAGATGATTCTCTTGGCTTGGTCTTCATCACTGATCCTCTTCCTGAAGTACTCCTCCTTCTGTGGGTCACTGAATCCCTGAATTTCTGTCACACGCTTGATGTATTTAGCAGGGATCTGATTGGCTGCTGCTGGTCGGGAGGTTATCCAGATCAGAGCAGAGGGAAGCAGCTCTCCTTTGAGGAGGTTCGTCATCAACACACCCACTGATGATGTCATGGTGATGTCAGATACTTTCTCACACTGTTCAAAGTTCAGTGGAATTCTACTTTCATCCAGACCATCAAATATAAACACAGCTTTGAGCTGATCATAAATATCTGGGTCCAGATCTTTGAGCTCAGGATGGAAGTCACACAGAAGTCCATGAAGACTGTATTGATCATCTTTAATCAGGTTCAGCTCCCGGAACGGAAGCACAAACATGAACTCTACATCCTGATTGGCTTTTCCTTCAGCCCAGTCCAGAATGAACTTCTGCACAGAGACAGTTTTTCCAATTCCAGCGATGCCTTTAGTCAGAACACTTCTGAGCTCTGGCTCTTTTGGTCTGTGATCTTCTTTTCTTTCTTTGTGTCTGAGACTGTCAGCCTTCACAGCTCTAATGTTCTCTTCTAGTGTTTCTCCTTCAGGACCTTGTAAAGTTTTAAAGATGTCTAAGCAGTTGATTGGAGAGTCTTGTACGCGTCTCCTGGATGTTTTCTCCATCTGCAGAACCTCATGTTCTTCATTCACTCCTTCACTCTCTCCCTCTATGATGTAGAGCTGTGTGTAAATCCTGTTCAGAAGGGTTTTATTCTCTTCTGTTCTGATTCCCTCAAATAAGCTCTCGTACTTGTTCTTCATGCTGGTTTTGTGTCTCTCTAAGACTCTGTGAAGGACGTCATCCACTGGTTGATGAATATCTGCCAGAGTGTTTATCTGCACTGCTGTTTGTGTGGAGTGCAGCCTAATCAGGGCCAAACACAGTAACAAACACCATTAACACAAATACTCAGAATAAGCTTCTAATCATTCATTTCATTAGATTTGAGCAATTTCCTTAAAAAAGATACTTTTGTGGTTTATCTCAAATTCCAAAGATAACATTATGTGTTTTGTTTTTAATTTTTCCAGAATTAACAATTATAAATATTTTCAGGCAATAATGTAGTAATATAATGTAAATAACATTAATTGAGGTTAAACTTGGTCTTAAATATTATAGAACTGGTTATTCATGATTAAAGGTTCACTAACACACATTGCGATCTGAGCAGCAGAAAATCAAACCCGTACTGAGGTGTGTGGCACTGTTTGCGTCTCTAGTTTGCTTAGCAGACATTAAGTTATCCAATGAGACTCTGCAGGCACCTTAATGTTTCGTAGAAGCTGCCCAGCAAAATATTTGTGAGAATGTTGAAAGTGGTATTATTATTATTATTATTATTATTATTATTATTAATAAACAATACAATCAAAATAAAACATGAATCAAGCAAAGTTTTACATTGATGAATACATAAATTCATAAAATTCATGAAAACAAAATTTATAAAATCATCATTAGTCACTTTAAATTATGTACTGTGATTTCCTGTCTTTACTGGCAATTTTTTGTTGCAAGAAACATCATCGAACATCACATTTTGATTAAATAGGTTAATAACTTCCTTTCACTTTTCATAAACTCCAATAGTCAATATCAGGTCTATTTCAATAGAGTCTGGCTGCAGACGTGCACTCTCAGCCACATTCACTGCCACAATGGCAGAATCAGTCCAACAGCTTGTTAGCATTTGGCTGCTTCTGCTTAATCGAGAGCAATCTTAAATAGACAGAGATCAAACAGTATTCAGTGCTGGTTTAAAGAACCATTAACACTATTTTTACTCATTTCTCTAGATATATGTTACTTTTTCCTTGGCTCAGTATGAACTGTAAAGCATTCAGTCAAAACTCACTTCTTGTGGTATAAATGATCTCCAAATCAATTATAACTGAACATTTTGATAATAAATATCAACTTCAGTCTTTACAAACTGATCTACAACATGCAGCCAAGAGCTCAGATACATGTTTACAACGTCTGAACTGCTGTTTACTGGTAGCAGATATTTACCCTGAGTCAGAGGTTCCTCTCCCTCCACTGGACTGTGCTGGTAATGTCATCGACTGGTCACTCTTCATAGACACACAGCTGGTTTCTCCACTGCTGAATACAGGAGGGTTCCTTATGGACCTGTCACTTGTCATAGACACACAGCTGGGTTCTCCTCCTCCTCTGCTGAATTTAAGAGGTTCCTCCATGGACTGGTCACTCTTCACAGACACACAGCTGGGTTCTGGAGGTCCTGCACGCTTCACTCTGAGAAAAGTTCATCCACAGTGAGATTAAAGTGCTGAGTAATTATGTTCTTTTATTCATTTATTCTGATCAGAAGTCACGATTTCCTCTTTCTGTTTAATCAGGTTAAGAACTGATATAAAGTTACTCACTTTGAATCAGAGGTTCTTCCTCCACTGCTGGAGTGATGAAGCTCCATCACTGAGGTTTTACTCTCCACACACAGCTGGACACTGGAGATGCTGCTCTCTGTGAACAGTTCATCCATAAACATGTATAACCTCTGTTGAGTAATGAGTTTGTTGTTAACACAGCAGGAAATATTTTTTTAACTAATATGTTTTTTATTAAAATGATCCAGTTCATGTTTATCACTACATTGGAAGTTGAAGTAGACACAGGAAACAGGTTCTAGACCTACTGACACCATCACACCTTCTGCTGCTCTACTCTTTATTAATCATAATCAGTCATTATATGATACTAATCTGCTGCCAGTAAATGCTTTGTAGAGCTCAGACTGTCCATCACAGATGAGTTTCTTTCACTTTGTATATGAAAAATGAAAGAATCCAAAAAAATGAATGAATTACAGTTTCCTAATTGTTATGATTTCACATTTAGCTGAGGTTGACATAGTGACATAATACAATTGAGATGTGATTAAAGGGTGATTATTTTTGAATAAATTATGTAGTGGGGACTTTTTCAGTTTATGTACAGTTTATGAGCTTCTCTTCCACATGAATATGAGAGAGCATCATGCAAAACATTGCCAAATTACTCAGAAAATGGGTGGAGCTTTTAAAACTAGGAGTAAATATGTGTTACTGTCTCAAAGTTACGTTGTTGAGAGACTTACTTTAACAACATCAGCAAACAGTGGAAAGACAGACACGAGCCTCAAACATGACAGAATAAAATAAACAGAATAAACTGTTTAAATGATCAAGATCAGATGGACGTGTGAGAGAAGATTTTGCACTGTGATGTGGTCTCAGTGTGTACTTACAGTTTCTGTTACTGTTTCACAAACTCTACTACCCGGAGCAGATTATCACCCTGTAGAAGGACTATTAACAATATTCTCTCTCTGATCTTTCAGTTCATTATTAATAAACTGTATTTACTGATAGAATCTCAGTATAAACAGACAGTAGAACTGATCACCTCTATAATCCTGATAACCATTATCAATAATGTGTCTGAGGTCTGATGTTATCTAGATGAAAGGAGTTCCATGTTCCATGTTCCATGTGTGGAACCGAAGCTCCTCTCTCCATGTTCTGTGGAACCACAGCTCTGCACAGGTTACTCTGCTCTACCTGCCGAAGTTAATCAGGTGAGGCTGGAAGTGAGGAACACTTCACTGCACAATTCATACTGTAAACTCTCTCTACCTCAGTGGAACGGTCCTCCTCTCTGGATCTTCATGGTGGATCACTGACTCTTCATGGAATCGTAGCTGAGATCAGGGGAGTCTGATCTCTCTGAATCAGACTGAAACAGAACAACGGAGGAAAATCATACTGAGGTCATATAGGCAAAAAAATATGATAATATGCATTGTGGAGTAAATTAATTATGGTGGATGAACAAACAAGTCATCTACAGCTCAACTACAGCACGAACAAACAAATGAGTCACCCACAGCTCAACTACAGCACGAACAAGTCACCCAGCTGATAGCATTTAGCTGTTAGACGTTAGCATCTTTTCTCCAGAATAAACGTGTTTAAGAAGCTCATTCTGAACTATTTATAACCAAAATGTGGTGATTTACATAAATTAAAGATTCTCCTCACAGAAAGAAGCTCTGATGCTCTAAAAGCTCCAACATTCTCTGGGTTTACTGGCTACCTGAGCATTAGCTTAGCTTAGCTTCAGTTATCTGACTTTATCAAACAGACCCTTTCAGCAGAACCTAAAACAGAACCCAGCAGCTGTTCCTCTCAGATCAGTTATCCTCACTGTTATCCTCAGTAAACTGTGAGTGTTGATCTTCAGTAATTACCTCTGAGCTTTTCTCTGTTTATGATCTTCACTGAACAGACGCTGCTGAAGGTTTCAGATTTGGATATATCTTCACATTTTAGCAGTGCAAAGTCTTTTTCTTGTTGCTGAACCTTGAACTTGTAGATAAAGTGTGATATCAGTGAGGCGTTCCCTGGCCCCTCTTTTATGTACGACCTTTGAACCCTGACAGTCCCTCACACTAAAACCACAATCTCTTCATTTACTCCACGAGGACCCTGTCATAAATATAACTCATATTCACTCAGTGCAGTTACTGAAAGAGCTGAAAACATACAGGTGCACTGGGAGGATATTAGGCCTCCTGACGTGCAAGTTCTTGAGTCTGCAGTGATCAGAGTCAAGGCAGTGACACTGGTTTGTTCTTCTAATTATGGATCATCCTCATAAAATCTATCAAATCCAGATCCAGTCCTGGTTTTCTCTTCTCCCAGACAGTGAACTGAAGTTAGTGATGAAGTGTGGAGAACAGCAGTGAGTCCCTCAGTGAACATGATTTCAAGAAGCACAGAACCAATAAGGAAGCATTCTGAGAAACTGTGGGTGGAGTTTACAGTAAAATGCAGTAAAGTTTACTAAGTAAAGAAGGCGAGTTTATTGAGACTTGACTCAACAAAATAAAAACAGACATGAGACTTCACTTAAACACCCGTGACTCTGACTTTCACTTGAACTAGAGCCTCGTGACACAGAAACACTCGAGACCCAAAGTGAGCCCTCACTCAGTGCTTAAACTCCAGTCTTACTAGAGAAACTGACCAGGCAAACTGACCATTTTCCTCATGTTGGTAAACCTAGAGAAACAGTGCTCTCTCTATCTGACGGATTTAAAACGCTTCTGCTGTTAAAACGAGCTGCATTAACCATGAGGGTGAAACTGACTTTTTACTCACCAGCTCCACCTTAAATGGTGCAGCAGTTACACTCCTTACATGCCGTACTACTGCTGCACTGTTTAAGGTGGATCAGAAAATTTGAATAATAAGCCAACTTCAGCTTGTGTACATTCACTATTATTCTGCTGTGTTTCTGTAAATGTTGTTCAGCTCAGAGGTTTTGGTTTCTGTTGTTGTCTAAATTCAATTTAAAAAAACAAAGTTTATTTATGTACTTATTTATTTATTTTCATGTGTAGTTGCCCTGCATTTTGTGTATACCATTATGTCTCTCATGGTTTTCTGTGTAACACATAACAAACTTACTATAAGAATACACCCTCCCCTACATGGTTTGTCAGTTCAACGTAAAACAATTACTTCATGTGGTTTTTTGTACAACAAGCAATTGATTTAGTTTTATTCAGCATAAGAAGTTACATTGATTGAAAGAATTGTTCATTCAAACTATTTATTTAGCCTGAATAAAACTAATTTACTAGTTACCATATGCAGTGTTTTTTTTTTGACGAGTCATTTTTACAGCATGAAGCTGAAGTTGACTTTTATTCATATTTTGTTGCCACCTCAAATTGTGGAATGAAAACATTGAGATTTCAGGTGATTTAATAGGAAATTGAAAAAATAAAAGAGCTATGGCCTCCTGCTTCATTCAGAACTGGTAACTAATATTGTTAGGGTACTTTGTGGACCAGAGTCTGCCAACTTTAAAGGATTGAGATGTCATTGTAAGATGGTGGACTTCTGTCTTTGAAACTGGAAAATACTCTTGGTGGGGGGGGTTCTAGGCAATGAAACTTTTTTGTTTGACTGAACCACTTGTTTTTTTTCCCTTCCTGTAGTTTAATCTAATGTGTACCAGAATTTTTCATTTTCATTTTAAAATCACTAAAACTGACTGGTGAGGATGCCTCTGAACTCGCCTACAGCAGATTGTGTTTACTCAACTTTTTCTTTTTTTTTACTCCTTTAGAGTTTTCATGACTAATATATCTGCCTCCATAGTGGATCCCCATCTTTAAAATATGAATTTTACTAAGGTCCTGTTTCAATAGCTCTTTTTCCATTACCGCCAGGCCCCTCCCACCCACCACATTGCAGCTACAGGAGCTTCTCACCAGCAGTTACAAGTACAAAACTTCTGAATTTCAATAAAAGTAGAAATTATCTTTATAAAATATTATTTGAGTTAAAGCAAAAGTATTCTTCTTATGATTTTACCTACAGAAGTTCTTGGTTTTAAAGTCAGTGTCAATCAGATAGCATAAAGCGTAAAACTATTAATGGTTATTTTTTATATATGTTTTTATTTGTGAAAGTCATTGCAGATGGACGATAATGCTGAAACAAGAATTTAGTGTTTTATGTATAATGTATTGTGTTTAATATGGACTTCAACAGTTGCAATTATATTATTTTGATATAGAATTTGATATATTTATGTTAAGGAGGCCTGTGTGGCTGCAGACATCAGAGTTCATTGTTTGTGTTTATAGCAAAGTTTTCTTAACAGAAAGTTTTTATTAAAATTAAAATTTTCTATCATAACCTTTACTTCTGATACTTATAATTTTGAAGCAATATTCAAGCACAAATGGTAACTGAATACCTCTACACAGGTAATATTTAACCAAGAGTGTTTCTGCTTTTACTCAACTTTGTATTTGTATTTTGGCCACCCTGCTCCTCGCTGACCATCTAAGCTCAGAAGAGGTCAGGAACAAAAACGTATTCGTGTTTTTCAGGTATGGTGGCAACGTCGTCACTGGATTTGAGAGGATTGAAAGCTTGTACAAGTTTAGTTAGTCAAAAGAAATACGCCGGCATCTGATTCAGTTTTTAAAGTTAGCATTTTAAACCTTTACCAATGTTCTCTCTTCCTACAGCCATCTGTCCGGTTCTTGACCAATCAGGAATTAGAGCTTGTCCCAGGTGCTTTTACTTATGGTATTGTTTATAGTATTGCTCTTTGTATTATTAGTACAGATTTCATTATATGCTTTACTACATCTTTTAGTAAAAATATTAAAATGTTAGTCAAATATTGCCAATGTTATGAATTTTAAGATGTATTTAGAACTCTGGCTCACATGCTTTGCTTTTTTCTTTACTTTGCAAAACGGTTGCGTGAAAGCAACAGCTATTAAGATTGTTTGATGTTGTGAAAAACAGTACAATGTTATTCACAATAACATGCTCCTTCATGTATTCTATTGTATGTCTTTTCTTTTTAAACACTGTGTCCACTCACTGTCCACTCTATTAGACACTCCTACCTTGTTGATCCTCCTTGTAGATGCTGTGTTTTTTTATTATTCTCACTCCAGCAGTGACACTGAGTTGTTTAAAGCATTGCTGTATCTGATACAGTAGTGCCAACACCACACATACTACTATGTCAGTGTTACTGCAGTACGGAGAACAAAATAATAATAATTCCTGCTCAGTGGTGGTCCAGGCAGGGGTCCTGATTGTTGATAAATGAGGTGAAAAGGTTAATAAAGTATGCAGAGAAACAGATCAACTACAAAGTGCACTTATACATTAAATGGACTTGATTAAATGGGAAATGAGCATAGATACAAGGTAGCTGTACACGTATAATCAAGTACAACACCAACACCAATTTAGTGTGTAATTTTTTGATAAACAACTTTGTTACACTGACTGACATTTTTTGTCAAATAAAAGAAATATTTAGTTGGGCTATGATGAGAATATTTGTTGTACAAAAAATTACAACTATTCTTTAGCAAAGCTCTTTGAGTTGTACTAACTTTTATTTCTTTGTTTTAACAAAGAAAGAAAATTTTGTCTATGTTATCGTTCTCACTGTTACATTCTTACTCACTACACAAAGCCTTTTGAAGTTGGAAATCAGTACAAAGGAATATTAAGTTGTGTCAGTAAACTTAAGTTGTTGTCCAGCTCTACAGTAAAACCGTGAATGTGTAAAGAAATAGAAGAGGTACTACAACACAGGTGATCATAGCTAGCAATCAATAACCTGCCTCACTTCTAAGAAAATAATGCCATACATTAAGCCACTATGTACGGTATCACGTCCTCTATATTTAACATTTCTTAAAGCTCAGTTGTGTTCACCAGTATGTGGATATGAACTGATTACACCAGAAAGCATTCTAAAGGATCTGCTTTAAGTGTCAAAACAACTTATACAGAACTTACAATTCAGACAAAATGAGTGAAATAACAATTACATAAGAAACCATTACAAAGTGTATAAATATACTGTGAAAAAAAGATTTATTGCAAACCTAAATGTCTAAGTTCATTGAACACTGATAATAAGTTCACATAACAGAATGTAAGACACAGATTGTAGTTGTTTGGTACAAATACATATATCATAAATTAGTAAATTGCAACACAGTAAAGAAAAAAATAAATGTAACAAGAAAATATTAAATATCCCCTCAAACATCCACACTATAGTGTGCAATATGATTTTATAGTGCACTATACTATTATACTATGATAGTACAAACTATTAACTGGAGAATAAATATATTATCTGAGATTTTAAAGGTGATGTTTTTAGCTCGGTTCTCTCTGGTTGTTGTTGCTCGTAATTTAAAAGCCAACCAACAAACAGAGACTGAAGAGAAGAATCTTTTGAGGTGGTGAATCAGTTCAGTTTTTCCACCAAAGCCATTCCTTCAAATAGACACATTGCTAATAGTCAGGCAGCAATAAGAAGTGCTGGGTGTCACGTTTCCTCTGTGTCTTAAGCTCCAAATAACTCCAGAGGTGTTTGTCAGGACTGTTTATGTTCATTTAACTGAAGAGTTAAAAAGCTAAAAACAATAACAATAAAGCACATCATTCATATGATCCATCTTCATATAATTCAGACGGAACTTCTCATAATTCATAATCACAAGGGGCAGCTTTATGAAGATATAGCTATATGCAAAAGTCAAAATAAATAAACACATCCTTTACAGAGAACACACTTCTGCACATGTTAATACACAATTACTATTTATTTCTTATAACTGGTTTCTAAAGTTTGAACAGAGGAGTGTACAGGAGACCTCGGTAGTCACCCTGCCATCTGGTGGTCATTTTGGCCATTGAGGGTGACCTCTTCATAACAAATATCTCATCATTTATACAGGAATACATTAAAATACCAGAACAACACACTTCATCACAGTGAATGAAGGCCCACAATGAATATTTTGTAACAAAATAAATAAAAATATATATATTTCTTTGCAATGGACGGGTCTTGTGTAGATAAGCATGCTGTGGATTTTGGTATAGTATATACTTAAAACTGTTATTATTGGCCTTGATTCAGTGTAATGTGAAGAGAAATAAGTTATATCATCACAGATTTCTTGATAAAGTGCAGACGTACATTTGTAAAGAATTTTTAAGCAGATCCGACTGCTGTTAATGTGTTTATCCTGGAAAGCTTGTGTAGCAAGTCAAGTCAATCAGGGGTGTGACTAGACTGTACTAAGCTGAGCCCATGGCCTATTTTATATGGTCACATGATTACACAGCCTGTCTTCCATATTTCAGAGCACCTACAATATAGACTGTAAACAATTTGCCAATTCAAACAAAATAAATGGCAACACCTTTATCTAAAACATAATTCATGTAATAATAATAATAATAAATATAGCCGCAAGTGGCAATGAACAGTTCCAAGCACACATGAGCCCATTTAGACCAAATGGACAACCATGGTGAAAAGCAAAACAAATTTAAGCCAAAATACCCAACAATGAGTGCAATTTCTGACATAACATGCAATTACAAAGTTATTCAGTTCAATGCAATGAATCAAATGTCCTCAGTAAACTGTGAGTGTTGATCTTCAGTAATTACCTCTGAGCTTTTCTCTGTTTATGATCTTCACTGAACAGACGCTGCTGAAGGTTTCAGATTTGGATATATCTTCACATTTTAGCAGTGCAAAGTCTTTTTCTTGTTGCTGAACCTTGAACTTGTAGATAAAGTGTGATATCAGTGAGGCGTTCCCTGGCCCCTCTTTTATGTACGACCTTTGAACCCTGACAGTCCCTCACACTAAAACCACAATCTCTTCATTTACTCCACGAGGACCCTGTCATAAATATAACTCATATTCACTCAGTGCAGTTACTGAAAGAGCTGAAAACATACAGGTGCACTGGGAGGATATTAGGCCTCCTGACGTGCAAGTTCTTGAGTCTGCAGTGATCAGAGTCAAGGCAGTGACACTGGTTTGTTCTTCTAATTATGGATCATCCTCATAAAATCTATCAAATCCAGATCCAGTCCTGGTTTTCTCTTCTCCCAGACAGTGAACTGAAGTTAGTGATGAAGTGTGGAGAACAGCAGTGAGTCCCTCAGTGAACATGATTTCAAGAAGCACAGAACCAATAAGGAAGCATTCTGAGAAACTGTGGGTGGAGTTTACAGTAAAATGCAGTAAAGTTTACTAAGTAAAGAAGGCGAGTTTATTGAGACTTGACTCAACAAAATAAAAACAGACATGAGACTTCACTTAAACACCCGTGACTCTGACTTTCACTTGAACTAGAGCCTCGTGACACAGAAACACTCGAGACCCAAAGTGAGCCCTCACTCAGTGCTTAAACTCCAGTCTTACTAGAGAAACTGACCAGGCAAACTGACCATTTTCCTCATGTTGGTAAACCTAGAGAAACAGTGCTCTCTCTATCTGACGGATTTAAAACGCTTCTGCTGTTAAAACGAGCTGCATTAACCATGAGGGTGAAACTGACTTTTTACTCACCAGCTCCACCTTAAATGGTGCAGCAGTTACACTCCTTACATGCCGTACTACTGCTGCACTGTTTAAGGTGGATCAGAAAATTTGAATAATAAGCCAACTTCAGCTTGTGTACATTCACTATTATTCTGCTGTGTTTCTGTAAATGTTGTTCAGCTCAGAGGTTTTGGTTTCTGTTGTTGTCTAAATTCAATTTAAAGAAACAAAGTTTATTTATGTATTTATTTATTTATTTTCATGTGTAGTTGCCCTGCATTTTGTGTATACCATTATGTCTCTCATGGTTTTCTGTGTAACACATAACAAACTTACTATAAGAATACACCCTCCCCTACATGGTTTGTCAGTTCAACGTAAAACAATTACTTCATGTGGTTTTTTGTACAACAAGCAATTGATTTAGTTTTATTCAGCATAAGAAGTTACATTGATTGAAAGAATTGTTCATTCAAACTATTTATTTAGCCTGAATAAAACTAATTTACTAGTTACCATATGCAGTGTTTTTTTTTTGACGAGTCATTTTTACAGCATGAAGCTGAAGTTGACTTTTATTCATATTTTGTTGCCACCTCAAATTGTGGAATGAAAACATTGAGATTTCAGGTGATTTAATAGGAAATTGAAAAAATAAAAGAGCTATGGCCTCCTGCTTCATTCAGAACTGGTAACTAATATTGTTAGGGTACTTTGTGGACCAGAGTCTGCCAACTTTAAAGGATTGAGATGTCATTGTAAGATGGTGGACTTCTGTCTTTGAAACTGGAAAATACTCTTGGTGGGGGGGGTTCTAGGCAATGAAACTTTTTTGTTTGACTGAACCACTTGTTTTTTTCCCTTCCTGTAGTTTAATCTAATGTGTACCAGAATTTTTCATTTTCATTTTAAAATCACTAAAACTGACTGGTGAGGATGCCTCTGAACTCGCCTACAGCAGATTGTGTTTACTCAACTTTTTCTTTTTTTTTACTCCTTTAGAGTTTTCATGACTAATATATCTGCCTCCATAGTGGATCCCCATCTTTAAAATATGAATTTTACTAAGGTCCTGTTTCAATAGCTCTTTTTCCATTACCGCCAGGCCCCTCCCACCCACCACATTGCAGCTACAGGAGCTTCTCACCAGCAGTTACAAGTACAAAACTTCTGAATTTCAATAAAAGTAGAAATTATCTTTATAAAATATTATTTGAGTTAAAGCAAAAGTATTCTTCTTATGATTTTACCTACAGAAGTTCTTGGTTTTAAAGTCAGTGTCAATCAGATAGCATAAAGCGTAAAACTATTAATGGTTATTTTTTATATATGTTTTTATTTGTGAAAGTCATTGCAGATGGACGATAATGCTGAAACAAGAATTTAGTGTTTTATGTATAATGTATTGTGTTTAATATGGACTTCAACAGTTGCAATTATATTATTTTGATATAGAATTTGATATATTTATGTTAAGGAGGCCTGTGTGGCTGCAGACATCAGAGTTCATTGTTTGTGTTTATAGCAAAGTTTTCTTAACAGAAAGTTTTTATTAAAATTAAAATTTTCTATCATAACCTTTACTTCTGATACTTATAATTTTGAAGCAATATTCAAGCACAAATGGTAACTGAATACCTCTACACAGGTAATATTTAACCAAGAGTGTTTCTGCTTTTACTCAACTTTGTATTTGTATTTTGGCCACCCTGCTCCTCGCTGACCATCTAAGCTCAGAAGAGGTCAGGAACAAAAACGTATTCGTGTTTTTCAGGTATGGTGGCAACGTCGTCACTGGATTTGAGAGGATTGAAAGCTTGTACAAGTTTAGTTAGTCAAAAGAAATACGCCGGCATCTGATTCAGTTTTTGAAGTTAGCATTTTAAACCTTTACCAATGTTCTCTCTTCCTACAGCCATCTGTCCGGTTCTTGACCAATCAGGAATTAGAGCTTGTCCCAGGTGCTTTTACTTATGGTATTGTTTATAGTATTGCTCTTTGTATTATTAGTACAGATTTCATTATATGCTTTACTACATCTTTTAGTAAAAATATTAAAATGTTAGTCAAATATTGCCAATGTTATGAATTTTAAGATGTATTTAGAACTCTGGCTCACATGCTTTGCTTTTTTCTTTACTTTGCAAAACGGTTGCGTGAAAGCAACAGCTATTAAGATTGTTTGATGTTGTGAAAAACAGTACAATGTTATTCACAATAACATGCTCCTTCATGTATTCTATTGTATATGTCTTTTCTTTTTAAACACTGTGTCCACTCACTGTCCACTCTATTAGACACTCCTACCTTGTTGATCCTCCTTGTAGATGCTGTGTTTTTTTATTATTCTCACTCCAGCAGTGACACTGAGGTGTTTAAAGCATTGCTGTATCTGATACAGTAGTGCCAACACCACACATACTACTATGTCAGTGTTACTGCAGTACGGAGAACAAAATAATAATAATTCCTGCTCAGTGGTGGTCCAGGCAGGGGTCCTGATTGTTGATAAATGAGGTGAAAAGGTTAATAAAGTATGCAGAGAAACAGATCAACTACAAAGTGCACTTATACATTAAATGGACCTGATTAAATGGGAAATGAGCATAGATACAAGGTAGCTGTACACGTATAATCAAGTACAACACCAACACCAATTTAGTGTGTAATTTTTTGATAAACAACTTTGTTATACTGACTGACATTTTTTGTCAAATAAAAGAAATATTTAGTTGGGCTATGATGAGAATATTTGTTGTACAAAAAATTACAACTATTCTTTAGCAAAGCTCTTTGAGTTGTACTAACTTTTATTTCTTTGTTTTAACAAAGAAAGAAAATTTTGTCTATGTTATCGTTCTCACTGTTACATTCTCACTCACTACACAAAGCCTTTTGAAGTTGGAAATCAGTACAAAGGAATATTAAGTTGTGTCAGTAAACTTAAGTTGTTGTCCAGCTCTACAGTAAAACCGTGAATGTGTAAAGAAATAGAAGAGGTACTACAACACAGGTGATCATAGCTAGCAATCAATAACCTGCCTCACTTCTAAGAAAATAATGCCATACATTAAGCCACTATGTACGGTATCACGTCCTCTATATTTAACATTTCTTAAAGCTCAGTTGTGTTCACCAGTATGTGGATATGAACTGATTACACCAGAAAGCATTCTAAAGGATCTGCTTTAAGTGTCAAAACAACTTATACAGAACTTACAATTCAGACAAAATGAGTGAAATAACAATTACATAAGAAACCATTACAAAGTGTATAAATATACTGTGAAAAAAAGATTTATTGCAAACCTAAATGTCTAAGTTCATTGAACACTGATAATAAGTTCACATAACAGAATGTAAGACACAGATTGTAGTTGTTTGGTACAAATACATATATCATAAATTAGTAAATTGCAACACAGTAAAGAAAAAAATAAATGTAACAAGAAAATATTAAATATCCCCTCAAACATCCACACTATAGTGTGCAATATGATTTTATAGTGCACTATACTATTATACTATTATAGTACAAACTATTAACTGGAGAATAAATATATTATCTGAGATTTTAAAGGTGATGTTTTTAGCTCGGTTCTCTCTGGTTGTTGTTGCTCGTAATTAAAAAGCCAACCAACAAACAGAGACTGAAGAGAAGAATCTTTTGAGGTGGTGAATCAGTTTAGTTTTTCCACCAAAGCCATTCCTTCAAATAGACACATTGCTAGTAGTCGGGCAGCAATAAGAAGCACTGGGTATCACTTTTCCTCTGTGTCTTAAGCTCCAAACAACTCCAGAAGTGTTTGTCAGGACTGTTTATGTTCATTTAACTGAAGAGTTAAAAAGCTAAAAACAATAACAATAAAGCACATCATTCATATGATCCATCTTCATATAATTCAGACGGAACTTCTCATAATTCATAATCACAAGGGGCAGCTTTATGAAGATATAGCTATATGCAAAAGTCAAAATAAATAAACACATCCTTTACAGAGAACACACTTCTGCACATGTTAATACACAATTACTATTTATTTCTTATAACTGGTTTCTAAAGTTTGAACAGAGGAGTGTACAGGAGACCTCGGTAGTCACCCTGCCATCTGGTGGTCATTTTGGCCATTGAGGGTGACCTCTTCATAACAAATATCTCATCATTTATACAGGAATACATTAAAATACCAGAACAACACACTTCATCACAGTGAATGAAGGCCCACAATGAATATTTTGTAACAAAATAAATAAAAATATATATATTTCTTTGCAATGGACGGGTCTTGTGTAGATAAGCATGCTGTGGATTTTGGTATAGTATATACTTAAAACTGTTATTATTGGCCTTGATTCAGTGTAATGTGAAGAGAAATAAGTTATATCATCACAGATTTCTTGATAAAGTGCAGACGTACATTTGTAAAGAATTTTTAAGCAGATCCGACTGCTGTTAATGTGTTTATCCTGGAAAGCTTGTGTAGCAAGTCAAGTCAATCAGGGGTGTGACTAGACTGTACTAAGCTGAGCCCATGGCCTATTTTATATGGTCACATGATTACACAGCCTGTCTTCCATATTTCAGAGCACCTACAATATAGACTGTAAACAATTTGCCAATTCAAACAAAATAAATGGCAACACCTTTATCTAAAACATAATTCATGTAATAATAACAATAATAAATATAGCCGCAAGTGGCAATGAACAATTCCAAGCACACATGAGCCCATTTAGACCAAATGGACAACCATGGTGAAAAGCAAAACAAATTTAAGCCAAAATACCCAACAATGAGTGCAATTTCTGACATAACATGCAATTACAAAGTTATTCAGTTCAATGCAATGAATCAAATGGGACCAGTTGTTTGTTTGTAGACTTTGTAATAACCTTGTAATAGCATTTTTTTAATTTTTTGTGTTTTTGAGTGCTAATGCGCCCCTAAAGGCTGATCTGGACCAAACATTGCACACCCCATCTGGGTCTCAATTTATATAAACAACTGAACTTTAGAGAAGATTGGACAAAAGACTGATGACTTATAGCAAATCAAGCTAGCAATACCATGGCCGCTGTAATGACACGATAGAGCAACATCATGATGGGTGAAAAAGTCAAAAAGTTTTTGATGATTATTTACCTAGAGAGACAGAGTATTTCTAGACCAACTTCGAAAGGTTTGCTTCAAAATCCAGAGACTAGTTTGAAAAGCATGGTTTTCAAACAGTTAACAATTACCAAAAAACTATGCATTTTTAAAATAAAATTGTAATTGCACATTTGTTTGGCACACTGTTCTACATTTGATTCATATAGATTTTTAGATGAACTTGTAATTATTTCTTAATAACATGTAATAATTAAGTTATTTTCATGACTAGCGCAGTGGCCAAATCTGTTGAAACTTGACTGGTTGTTAGAAAGTGGCTACATACAGACACCAAGTTTCATGATGATTGGTCGACGTTAAGCCTGTCAAAAGCCTACTAAATGCTGATTGGCTGATGGCGGCCATTAATTTCAATGTATCAAATTGTCCTTAGAGATTCATTTATAGTCTGTCTATTACATGCTACTTGCCAAGTTTCACTTCAATTAGATGCACGGATGCTGAGAAACAGTTAATTGGCAATTGCCACGCCCCCTAATGAGATATGCCCACCAAATGATACACTATCACAGAATCTTATCTTGAATAATCATGTGAAGTTTCATTGTTTTTGGCTGAAGCATTCTCCAGTTATAGAGTCTTAAAAGAATTTAGAATTTTGTCAGAAGGGTTAATTAGCATATGGCAGGCATACTATTTGGATTTTTTAATGAATATTAATAAACAGATTTGCAAAAAATCAAAGTGGGCAGAGCTAAATGTTCCAAATGTTGCAAATTGCTTGACCGGAGGAATCAGAATCAAGAAGAATTTTATCTCTACACAGCATGCTGTAGGAGTTAGGAAGCAAAACGTGTTTTTATGCTCTATAGCGCCCCCCTTTGGCCAATCGGGGTCATTGTTGCCTGGCGAGATGCACACAAACTACACCTACCCACCAAATTTGGTGTCTCTAGGACTTACGGTCTCTTCTCCATAACACGTTTTTAAGGAGAAAAAGAATAATAAGAAAAATCCGAGTAAATCCAAAAGGGTCCTATGCACATGCGTGCTCGGACCCTAATAATAATAATGAGAAGACGGAAAGTCCACGAGCAAAAAATCATACAAGAGATGGAGGACGAAAGGCAAGTCACAGACGTTCAACAGGATCCAACACAAAGCCTTTGAAAGACAATCAAAAATACGAGGGCTATTTCTGCAGCCGAAAGTAAGCCGGACAGCAAAATAAAACCTAGACTCCCACTTAACGCTAAAGAGAGGCCAATCCGGTGGGTTAATAGGCAGTATTTTAAATTATTCTGTAATATCTGCTTCAGCCAGCAGAGCGCCACGACCTGTAACCTTAATAAACCGGATGGCATCATTAACAGTGGCATAATACAGGAAGAATGGCACTATAGAAATGCACTCGTTAACACTAGCAACGAGATCTGAATGAGAAGAAGACATATAAAAAATAAGCCGCTTCTTGCCAGTATACTTGCGAGTAGCAACACCAGTTGAATTAACATGAAAAGGAACAAAAGGAGGGGATTTAAAAGGACCGACCAAATAACCCTTTTCAAGTTCCCTGGCCAGGAGAGCAGAAACCACACCAGGTTCATCTAACGCAGACCGGAGGTTCCGAGAAACGTAGGAAGAGGACAGTGGAGAGAGGACACCGACCCAAAACCCCTGCAAGAGCCCCGTGAACAAATAATTAACAAAACATCAGTCAGGGTGAGAAGAAAGAAAGGAGGACAGAGTAGGCACGTCAATGGGAGTGGACGGATGGCCACTCAAAATTTCTTTGACGGAGGGGCCTTCAAACAGGACAAACAGACTTCGGATGGGGCTCCTTGCATAAGCTACAAACATGCAAAAACTTGCAATGAGTATAAGAGCAGACTGATTCGTTAAAATTATTGCATAAAACACTCCCATTAAAATTAACAAGGGGGCGGCCCAGCCTATCGCGTGGAGCGCTTACAGTTTGAAAGATAAGATAAGAAAAAATGTATTGTCCATTAAATTTACATGAAATGCAAATTTGTCTTTGGCAAATCTGGCACATAAATGCATAGACACATAAAACACTGAAAAACACTCACAACAGCAATGCACATGAACTATGTAGGGGATTATTTATTATGTCCTTATTCAGAATGCTCACAGCAGTGGGCACAAATGATTTTTTGTACTCATTCTTTCTAGCTAGTGGGACCTTAAGTCTCCTGCCTGATGGCAGCAACCGGAATGATAAACGAAGTGGGTGGGTAGGGTCCTTGTAGACCTGGGTTGCCTTGTTGGTTATGGATCGGATGTATAAGTTCTGGAGTGACAGTTGTTTATCTCCAATAATCTTACTGGCCTGGTTGACCAGCTGGGCCAGTTTATTTCTTTGCTTAATTGAGAGGTTCCCATACCATGACAGAATATTGAAACTGAGAACACTCTTTATAAGTGACCTGTAGACCATGATCAGAGTATGTTTGCTGGTGTTAAAACCCCTTAGTTTCAGCACCATAGACAGCAGGCGCAGCCGCAGCAGCGTAGGTCCTAGGGCAGAGGGCAGAAGAATGACCGTGAGAGCGCGCGGTGGCCGCCAAAGTGGCGAACCAGCAGTTCGGTGTCCGTGACGGACCAGTCCATCCTGGAGTTATAAAGGGAAATATACGAGGCAGCTTTAGGCGAAAAAGCCTCGTGATATTCATAAAAAAGCATGCCGCCGTAACGCTGGCTAAAGTCCGCCATCATAGATAAGTACAGGTCCAGCTCCTGCTCAGTCAATTGAATTGAGCGGTGATCACCACACTCATCAACCACGGCAATTTTCCCATCAAAACCTCCGTTGACATTTTTACATTTTTAATGAATGATCCACACTGATGACACCTCGTCATCAGTGTTGCTGGGTTTACCCCAGTCAGGACATGCCTTCTGGGGCAATAATATTCTAGAACCACATCGGCGCTGAAAATTTCTCCAGATACCAGTTCAGCATCATCCCTCACTGCTTCTGCAGCAGGTCTAGCATCTGGTACAGGTTGAATTGTCGTTTGCGCTGAAGTGCTCAAGGTGGCTTTTCCAATGAACATCCTAATAGACAGGTTTTTGAGAAGATACCATTTGCCAATTGACAAATGGTGATCTCCCCATACTGTTAGACAAATAGACCCGCTTTTATCAGAAGCAGCATACAAAACTTTGTTCAGTGTTTTGTTTTGTTCTAACAACTTTTAACTATCCATTCACATATTGACACATCTCCAAGAAGTATCTTTGCTTATCTTTCAGTTACTGCAATTCCATTGTAAATCACATTACACTTTTCCTGTTAGGTTTTTTCTTATAAAAGTTTCATGCAAAGGACAACTACCAGCAAATTTTAAAACCCAGAACAACCATATGAAAACTTTAACAAAATTGGACTCTACTGAACAAGTTTTCAACTGTGGACTTTGGTTCAACTTTCCAGTCCTGCATTTTGTGGTCACTGGCAGGTCCAGGCAGTTGCAACAACAAATACCCACCAGTAATCACAAAATCCAGGGCTGGAAACTGGAACTAACGACCAGAGCTGAAGACCTCTGCAGAGTGCATACTCTACACAAAGTAAAGGCTCACATCAGCATAAGGTTATCTATCACTCTGCCTCCAATATTTAGCTGTACAATCACAACTTTTCAAAATGAAAGTAAAAATTTCTATATACTTACTCGCTGATATTCAACAGGATTTGCAAGTATGTCAGCCACTGTCTTTTGTTCAATTTCCTGTAGCCTTTTGGTGGCATCGAACGGAAAAGGCAAGTTGCGCAAGGAAGACAGCTTGGACTGAACCCCAGCAACAATATCATTTTCGCCCATCTGCTGACGGGATGGTCGGAAGGTGACATTTTCTATTTTCACAGGAGTTCTGAAAAATGACACATACACACCAAACACTCACAAAAATATCAATCATTGAAATTAATTTGCCTTTGAATAATAGTACACTTGGCATGTACAAATCTTACTTATTTGTAATGCTGTCATTTAACACTTAAGGTCTTTAACATAGATATTTCACATCACACTGCTTTTAACTTATACTTTAGCTCTGTCCTTTACCGGACAAGCGTGAACAATGTCCCACTTGCCCGCACCAGAAACACTTCATGGCAGTATCAGAAGAAACATAAACAGCATAGTCAAAACCATCTACATTGAATTTCAGAACCAAGTCCAAATCCTCACCATCCTTCAGAACCATGAACACAAGCCTCCTGAAGGACACCAGGTGTTTAATCAAGGCGTTCTTACAGCCGAGGGGGATCTTCCGAATGGGAGAAACAAGTTTTCCATACCGGGACAGTTCGCGAGCAATAAGCTCGTCCTTCATGAAGGGCGGCACATTAGACAGAATAATCTTTTTAGAGGGGGTGCTAAGGGGCAAGACCGGAGTCAGCTGACCGTTAATAACGACACCACTCTGAACCAGATCATTAGCGAGTTCCACCGTTTTCAGAAACAGCACAACAGCGCTGTTCATACGGGAGGCACAGACGATATTGGAGTGGCCCACTGCGTTCCCTGCAGCCAGGCAGCACTCCTCCACACTCACCCTGCACACCACCTTCACCCCGTGCCTGCGAGTCAGGCTCTCATACACTCTGCTCAGAGACGCCACTCCCGGTGAAAACACCGACAGCAGACCCTCCACACGCTCACTCACCACGCAGCTACACCTCACACACGCACTCGCACTCTCACTCACTCACTCACTCACACACACACACACACACACACACACACACACAACCTCAGAAACACAACGAATACTAACAGAAAAAAAGTTTTGGCAGAACGAGAGAGAGAGAGAGAGAGAGAGAGAGAGAGAGAGAGAGAGACAGAGAAGAAAGAGACAGAGAGAGACAGAGAGAGAGAGAGAGAGAGAGAGAGACAGACAGACAGAGAGGGAGAGAAAGAGAGAGAGAAAAGAGAGAGAGAGAGAGAGAGATAGAGGGTGCTCATGGGAAACGCTGCTGGGAGAACCAGCTTGAAGACTCTTTAAAAATCCTGGTTAGTCAGTTTGCAGATGTTGTTATTGTTTTAAGTTAATGCGACTCTGAATTCATGTGTACAGACTTTATATGGTGTAATTCCCTGAACGCTGTTCAGCCATGACGTCGTACATTAGCCAGTTATCTTAACTACCTTTCTGCAGCGGCGAGTCCTGATAATCAAATTAGTTAATTAGACACAATTATTGTTTAATGAGACACAAATTAGACTCTATTCTAGCTGACATGAAGCTGAAGTCGCTTCTTACTCACCCGCTTCTTTTTCTAATTTTCCCGTTCCACCTTAAATGGTGCAGCAGTTATTATTATAACACTTGGGCCCAATCCCATTTCACCCCTTGCCCCTACCACTTAGCCCTTAGCCCTCTTTTTTGCGCGTTCACGTCCAGGGTAAGGGTGTCCCAATTTTTGTTGAGATAGAGGGGTAGGGTGAAGTGTTAGGGCTTCATGGCCCTCCAAACGGAGATTTTTCAGAGGCTCACTCCAAACGGAGTGTTATGAGGAAAAAAGAATAACCGGCAAGATGGCTGCGCAAGCGACCGAAGAAACCCACAAATGTGAGAATTTTCTCCATTAAAAAATTATGATAACTATTGTATTATCTTAGTTTAATGTAATTTCAATGTATTATGGTCGTTTTCTTCATAACAATCACAAAAAAAAATCGCTAATAGCATGCTAATTTCTCAGTAGCTAGCTAACTTTCCCATTCCACCTTAAATAGTCCGGCACTATTGACGCCAGGAGCGCCAGAATGTAACTGCTGCACCATTTAAGGTGGAATGGGAAAATTCGAACAAGAAGCTAGTGAATAGATGACTTCAGCTTCGTATCACCAAACAATTGGAGTGGGTGATAATAAATGAATGTCTTATCTCCCTCTTTGAAAGCATTTGATGCGCTAAATGTAACTAAAGCCCAGCAGCGAGGTTGCTGAACTTCTCCCTTCTCTGCTATCACTGAAGACGCGCTGGGTCGCCTGCAGAGCAGCGCTAGTAGCCTGTTAATGAAGTGATGTTTGTTTTGTTTTGTTTTTTTTTATTTGAGGGTTGTCCCATTTTGTAGGGCAAGTTTTTAACCACTATCCCTTGTAACTCAGTTCCAAGGGGTTAGGGTGACACTCGAAAACAAGGGGTAGGGGTAAAAAGAAGAAGTGGGATTGGGCCTTGGAGCGCCAGAGTGTAACAGCTGTACCATTTAAGGTGGAACAGGAAAATTCAAATAGGAAGCCAACTTCAGCTTCATGCAGCTGATGGAAGAAGTGTGAGTGCTAAAGGAGACACACTTGCTTTATTAAAGTGATTATTATTTGAAGATTTGGGTCTCCGAGATGGACAGCGCTGTCTGACCCATCAGAAGCACAAACATTAAAGGTAAATATGATAAAAATGATTCCACATCGTTTCTCAGTTAATTTTGGGATGTTTTATTGGTAAAACTCTTTTTTGGACCCCCAACCCCAAAATATTTTCCCTTTGCCTAAAGCTGCCTTTATGTCATTGTGTAGTTTCAGCTCTGAGCTGCCCAGACGGACGTCGCACTACACTGACCAAAGCACCAAAGGTTTTGGAGGGAAACACAGAACTTTACAGTAACGATATTATTTTTGGAAATTAAATGTCTTCACTGTCATCATAATAGTTAATCATGAAGAGCAAATATGTTTATATGAATGTCTTATTAACATGTTGCATAAATCGTTCATTTTTCAGCTGTTCATTTCTCAGAATACACATTTAATAAAGTCCTTGTGAAATAACTGTAACCATGGAAACAGTGTTTATATTCTACACTTTTTAAAGGTGCTAATATTATCAGATATTACAGAATTGGTAATGATTGTTTACACAGCGACCACAGCAGGACTGTCAGATTGGATCTGTCATACGGTCGGATTCGAATTTCTTCACACTGCACTCGTTCAGACCCGTTTACATGCGGCCTGTGATTCACATAGGAAATGTGTTACTTTCAGTCATTTCAGAGCTGAAACTACAGCGTCAATGTAAAGGCGGCTTGAGGGGATCGTTGTGTGAGGATGGTGTTTATTATGAATCCACAGATCATTAAATGCAGTACACAGTGTGATTGTAAATATCTGAAATGAGAGTTGCAGTACACAGTGTGATTGTAAATATGTGAAATGAGAATTTTCTTATGAATATCTGTAATATATATTGAGTCTAGATATTAGATGTTAAAAGGCTGCCATAGTGTGATTTTAGACACTAACATATTACTGTGTCCACAGTCCAGCAGCTGCTATTCTTATGAAACTGTTTCATCATTAATCGAGTAAGGAATTTTATGTGTTTTCTTAAGGAGCGTCCTAATCACCCAAATTAGATTTTGTGATATTATGGGGGAAATATTTGATGATTGCTAGAGCATGTAAAGTTCAGTTTTTTTGGTAAAGCATGTTAAATATTTTTTAGTATCTGTTTCACAGCACTAACAGCCTTTTGGAGAAAAGCTGAACAAGGATAACATAGAAGGTAAATGGCCATTTATTATAGAGTTCCAAGGCAATTAAATGTGTAAACACTGAAACAAGAATCCAAACACAAACATAGAACAGGTCATCATGTTTACACACAGAAATTTTATTTAATTAAATCACAGCCTTTTGTGGTTATATAATCCCACTGGCTGACATCTCGATTGCGATCATGATTAATCATGCAGTGCTAGTGTCATTTTAGTTTTTTTAGACATATTATGTATTTACATATAAGGATGTACATGAATAGAAATAGTGCTTTACCAGTCTTTTAGTGCCTCATGGTAACATTATCATCCCTTTTTTAGGGGGCAGTGTTTGGGACGGCAGGGTAAGCTCTGCACATTTGCGGCATCATCAACAGCAGCACTTCTCAGGCACTATGGATTGAAGCACGGTAATTTAGGTCATGGATGTTCAGAATCCTGTCTTCATTTAAACTGTACTTACTCCTTTAAGACATGGGGTGGCCTGTGCTCACACTTACACTATATTTCCAAAAGTATTCGGTCGTTTGCCTTCACATGCATATGAACTTGAGTGACATCCCATTCTTAAGTCGTAGGGTTTAATATGATGTAGGCCCACCCTTTGCAGCTATAACAGCTTCAACTCCTCTGGGAAGGCTTTTTGACCATTCTTCCAGAAGCGCATTTGTGAAGTCAGACACTGATATTGGACGAGAAGGCCTGGCTTGCAGTCTCCGCTCTGATTCATCCCAAAGGTGTTCTATCGGGTTAAGGTCAGGACTCTGTGCAGGCCAGTCAAGCTCTTCCACACCAAACTCACTCATCCATGTCTTTATGGACCTTGCTTTGTGCACTGGTGCACAGTCATGTTGGAACAGGAAGTGGCCATCCCCAAACTGTTCCCACAAAGTTGGGAGCATGAAATTGTCCAAAATCTCTTGGTCTGCTGAAGCATTAAGAGTTCCTTTCACTGGAACTAAGGGGCTGAGCCCAACTCCTGAAAAACAACCCCACACCATAATTCCCCCCCGCCAAACTTTACACTTGGCACAATGCAGTCAGACAAGTACCATTCTCCTGGCAACCGCCAAACCCAGACTCGTCCATCGGATTGCCAGACGGAGAAGTGTGATTCGTCACTCCATCCACTGCTCTAGAGTCCAGTGATGGTGCTTTACACTACTGCGTTCGACGCTTTGCATTGCGCTTGGTGATGTAAGGCTTGGGTGGAGCTGCTCAGCCATGGAAACTCATTCCATGAAGCTCTCTACGCTGTTCTTGAGCTAATCTGCAAGCCACATGAAGTTTGGAGGTCTGTAGCGATTGACTCTGCAGAAAGTTGATGACCTCTGCGCACTATGCGCCTCAGCATCCACTGACCCCGCTCTGTCATTTTACGTGGCCGACCACTTCATGGCTGAGTTGCCATTTGTTTCACAAATGTTTGTAAAAGCAGTCTGCATGCATAGGTGCTTGGTTTTATACACCTGTGGCCATGGAAGTGACTGGAACACCTGAATTCAATCATTTGGATGGGTGACTGAATACTTTCGGAAATATAGTGTATATAGATCACACAGTTCACAGGGAAGTGAAGCCTGTGAAGTTTGCGGTCTTTGAGATGTCAAATTTGTGACTCGTTTGATCATGAAGGCTTAAATTTCTATTTAAAGCCATGAAAATTAAGCAAGGTTGAACTGCAGTGATGTGTTCTGTCCCTCCTTGGCTTCGTCTGGTACCGGGGGCAGTGGCGCACGGCCCTATGCAGACAGCTCAAACGTGTCTGTGTCTGACATGTTGAACCAGCAGAGAAATAAAGCAGCTGGACTCTGTCGAACATCATCAGCACAGTTATAGCTGCTTGTTTGTGTGTTGAGCTTCCTGAGCTTGCAGATTAAGATCGGGCTCAGCGATATCACCGCTGCTGCTGGGGCTACTGCACTGTCCACTTCATTTAGTTCACTTTAATGGAAAGATCATGGAGATTTATTACCTCCAAACAATTCAGTACAATTACTGAACAGGTTGGAGCTTAAATAACTTTATATATGAGTTATAGTGATCCACACTTCTGCAGTGAGTTCACAGCCTGGTCAGTATAAATTCCCCTGAGCTGCAGTCTCCATGTAAGGGTTCAGCCGGCCCCGCCTGCTGCCGGCAGAGGGCAACGGCGGCAGGGTGTCCAGCCTACGCCGCCAGCTGCCAGCAGAGGGCGACGGCGGCACAGGGCCATAACTTCAGGGAACTCCAATTCCCAGAAGTCCGCGGGCTGATTGGGCCCAACGCGACACACCTGCGGACTCCTCTACTTAAGGTCAAGGCAAACAGTGGTGTTTGTCACACCTTTGTAGAGGGGTGACCGGTACGGTACTTAGTGTCAGAAAAGAAACGAAACTGCCCCAAAACTAAAAAAGAAAAAGAAAAGAGGGCTGAGAGAAGAAACTGCCCCAAAACTAAAAAAGAAAAAGAAAAGAGGGCTGAGAAAAGAAATTGCCCCAAAACTAAAAAAGAAAAGAAAAGAGGGCTGAGAAAAGAAACTGTCCTAAAGCTACTTAAAGGGAAAAAAAGTCTGCCTTCCCTTCGTTCTTGGAGTGGAAGTGTTTTTTGTTTTCCTTTTATCTGTCCTTTCGCCTTTCTAGTTCAGCCTTTGTTTGAGCATGCTGCTCTCAGCGTCTCTTTTGTCTGCCGTTCGTCGTTTTCCCGCCTTTTCTTTTCCCCCTTCCTTGAGGTGTTTTTGCCAACAGTCACCTGTGCTCCTCAGTGGCACAGTGGTAACGCCACGAGGTGCCGATCAGTACATCGCAGGTTCGAACCTGGCTTTGGGTCACCTCATATGTATGTGTCAGGCTCACAACCCAGTGCCATAATAAACTCATTTTTCCATTTTTTCTGTTTCCATTTCTGCACTTGGGTCCGCCTCCCCACCGTCCCGTAACACTCCACTTTTACACACTCTGATTGATCTTTAATTAGTCAGATTAACTTTAATCAAACACTCTTCACTGTGTAATGCATCAACATCAGTTAAAACACCTCCATTGCATTAACTGGTCTGTGTTGTAACATATTGAATAAATGTGTTAGATCTGATTAGAATCAGTCATTTCTGAGACTCTAATAGTTTAATGCATGGCTCTGGCACTCTTGGTCTCTGGCACTAAAATAACATTTAACACAGAGAATTATATCCATAAATTAGAAAAATAAGAGTTAATGAACAGAAAACAACAGAACTACTGTCACGCATTCACCAGCATCACGAGACACTATGGACTTCATTTCCCAAAACCCTCAGGAAGATCACGTGACTCAACAACTTCCTTCTGACTCGGAAACCTTAACGGACTCCATTACCCACAATACCGTGGGGAATCACATGACTCCGGATGGACTATCACGCTCCTATCAGCGCTCGCGCTCCCCAGAGTACTAACTGTTTACACCTGAGTCCTATGTCATATGATCTAGGCAGTATATTTTATAAGCCCGGGCTTTAGTGAGGTTCAGTGCGAGGTATTGTTTCGTTTCGAACTTGCTGAGCATTTTCATATGATCTAAGATAAGATAAGATAAGATAATCCTTTATTAATCCCACAACGGGGAAATTTGCGGTGTTACAGCAGCACAGAAGACAGAGCAGCAGGAAATATACAAACAATATATAAAATAGAATAAACAATAAAAGTATAAAGATATATATGCACAAAGATTACAAGAAAAATATACAAGTATTAAATTTTAATTTAGAAATGTAGATATGTATTGTAGTGAGTATTGCACAGTGAATAAAATAGCAAATAAATAAACAGTAAATAAATGGAGAAATATTGCACTTGACATAATTGCACATAATGGTGGTAAACATATAGTTTGCTGTGTATTTGACCTTTGCTTTGTTTACGTGACTCTGCCTTTTTTGCCTATCCCTTTTTTGTACTTTTGCTTGTCGTTTTGATCTCTGGTTTTGACCTTTGCTTCGTTTACTTGACTCTGCCTTTTTGCCTAGCCCCTTGGTGTTTGTCCACACGCTGATATTATCATCGTTGTGTTTTGCCTTTGTCTTTTGGATTTGACCCACACCTGTTTTTTGACTAAGCCTTTGCCTAACTCTATTAAAACAACTTTAGCCCTTTTTTCTCCGCGAGCATCTGGATTCTGTTGATGTGTCACAACTACTAAGAATTCTGGGAAGCTTTTTCAGTAAAAGACTCTTCAGTGTGTAGGACTGATCCAGATTAGCTCATCTGAACAAGATTAATTTAGTAACTCAGGATTAGACAAGAAAAGGTAAATTACTCGATTTGAATCATTAATTTCAACAGATTAGTAAATAAACACAAAAAACTGAGTGAGGTCAGTTATGACGTTTTACAGGGATCCTCGGTGGGGGTCGCTACAGTGTTTAGTTTATTCTTGCAAAGCCCTGTTCTGATATCCATCCTTATTCCCAAACTGCATTCTGGATGAATAAACAAGCTCCGTATCATTTATTATTTTATTTATTAACATTTATTTAAACTCTGAGTAAATTGAGGGAGACCATCATTTACACTGTAGCCAAGCCAATACAAAAATCAGGGATTGAAAAGTTAAATAGTAGAAACATAACAAATGCTACAAAGTAATAATAGTCATAGCAGTTAAAATACAGCATACAATTACATAAAATTACAACAATATAGTAACTTCCTAAATAAGATAAAAAGATAAAATGAAATAAATAAATAAAATATAGAAGATGTAAAATAATAGCTTGTCAACATTCAAATAAATAAAAACACAGTAATAAAAATGAAACAATAACTAAAAACATACAAAAATCATCAATTTAAAACTTAACTAACATCAAGTAAAACAGTGTCAGGCTGATTGGAGGTGGTTAGAGACTAAAAGTTTAAAATGGTCATGTGACACCAGAAAGCGAAGTTTTAGAGTTTCCTGTAATAAATTCCAGCTCACTGGTGCTGCAGCTAAGGGCAGATTTTCCCAGTTCAGTAAAAGCCCTCAGCACCTGACGGGTGATCCAATTACTGAATGAGTCTGATAACACATTATTTACACAGAGCATTTCTGTGATGTATGATGGCAAACGGTCAGTGAGAGCTTTATAGATAAAAACAAATCAGTGAGTCTCCTGATATACAGACAGAGATGACCTGCTGACCTTTTTTATACAGTACGCAGTGATAGACACTGTATGGGATAGCAGTAATGAATCTTAAAGCAGAGTGGATACAGAGTCTCCTGATACACAGACAGAGATGACCTGCTGACCTTTTCATACAGTACACAGTGATGGACACTGTATGGGTCAGCAGTAATGAATCTTAAAGTAGAGTGGAGTACAGAGTCTCCTGACACACAGACAGAAATGACCAGCCAACCTTTTCATACAGTACACAGTGATGGACATTGAATAGGTCAGCAGTAATAAATTTTAAAGCAGAGTGGATACAGAGTCTCCTGAAACACAGACAGAGAAGATCAGCTGACCTTTTCATACGGTACGCAGTGATGGACACTGTATGGGTCAGCAGTAATGAATCTTAAGGTAGAGTGGATACAGAGTCTCCTGATACACAGACAGAGATGACCAGCTGACCTTTTCGTACAGTACACAGTGGACACTGTATGGTACTACAGGCGCTTTGTGCATGGTTTAGCTGACAAAACTACACTGTTACATAGGTTCATGGATAAGGGTGCTGCATTCCAACTGGATGAGGAGGCTGCATGTTTGTTTGCTAGTCTACATGCCTGTCTATTTGGGGGCCAGTACTGGCATTCCTCTGAGCAGGAGGTGAGTCTGTTGTGGACACAGGCATTAGTGATAAGGGCATTGGCGCTGTCCTCTTGCAGGTACATGATGGAAATAGGAGAGTCATTGCATACTACAGCCGGTGCTTATGCAAGCCCAACAGCAAATGAGTGACACAAAGGGAGTTGTTGGCCATCGTGGTGAGGCTGCGCCATTTCTGCCCATACCTGTATGGCGTCCCCTTCTTTATGTGTACTGATCCCATCTCATTGACCTGGCTCATGCAGTTTAAAGGGTCAGGCTGTGGGGAGGATTGTGGCACTACAGGTGTACAAGTTGACCATCAGACAGCATGCTGGACGCCTGCACAGTAATGGCAGTCCTATCCTGCTGCTTGTGTGCTGCTGATGAGTGTGGGTACTGTG
The DNA here is from genome assembly GCF_904425465.1 of Colossoma macropomum. Taxonomy (NCBI): domain Eukaryota; kingdom Metazoa; phylum Chordata; class Actinopteri; order Characiformes; family Serrasalmidae; genus Colossoma; species Colossoma macropomum. Next base: position 6,238,430 of record NW_023494786.1, on the reverse strand, counting down.
TGTCTCGAAGAGAAAATGGAGACCATTGAGAAGAGCTCTGCTGCCATTGCCTTTGCTTCAGAAGACAATGGACTTGACACGATGAGTTCTGTGTTCAGCAAAAGGACTCCTGACCATACCTAAGCACCTTAGGTATTTAATGTGGGTGTAGTGTTTACTGTAGAATGAAGTTCTATGATTAGAGGTCATCCTCCATGCTATTCTAGCAGTTTTTCAGTGCCCTTTTCTGCTTTGTTCAATGAAAAAAGCATTTTTTCATAAGCAGAAATAATAGCCATCTCTGGCTGTTCTTCACCACTGATGCCACAGCATAATTTAAGTAAAAGTAGATGTTTTCTACTTAGATAAAAACTTATTTACTTATACGTAAGTATAAAAAGTTATAAAAAAGTTGGGACGCTGTGTAAAATGTAAATAAATGTAAATAAAAACAGAATGCAATGATTTGCAAATCTCAAAGACCTTTTTTTTATTCACAATAGAATATAGAACACATATCAGATGTTGAAAGTGAGACATTTTACCATTTTATGAAAAACATTAGCCCATTTAGAACTTGATGGGAGCAACACATCTCAAAAAGGGGCAACAAAAGGCTGGAAAAGTGATGTGATATGTGGTACTAATAAAAAAAACTGGAGGAGCAATTTGCAACTAACACACTGAGACTGAGTTTGAAAAGATCATTTTAGAGAGTCTCTCAGAGGCAAAGATGGGCAGAGGTTCACCAATCTGCGAAAAACTGCGTCTAAAAATTGTGGAACAGTTTCAGAAAAATGTCCCTCAATGTAAATTTGCAAAGACTTCGTTTGCTCTTTAAAAGATGGCAGTGGGACAGGCATCCAGCTTATGTGTCTCAGAACATGATGTCTTCCTCTCCCCCCACTCTTTAATAAGTACATGTGAAGTACGTTTTCCTGAGTCTGCCATAATTTTAAAGAAATTAAAAGCACAAGCACTGCTCACTGCTGTTCGTCTCACTCTGACAGGACTCATGCGATACTCATTGAGGAGGGCCCACTGAAATATCCAACTGTGTATGTGTCCTGCCTTCAAATTCCCTTGGTTCTAAATATTACGTGATTATGTAATTACTGTCTGTTAGATAATGAAGGAGGTGTTGCTGTTCTTCATTAGGAGCTAATGATGATCAGGAACAATATTATAAAGTGAAACACATGGTAACTCATAACTGTGAAATAGGGGGTAATGATCTGGAACAGTATTATAAAGCGAAACACATGGTAACTTACTATTAATTAACAAGGAGCTCATTATAGCAGAGCTATTAGTAATTTTTGAAAAAAGAAATCAATAGTAAATAAGTTGTGAAAACATCCCTGAGTTAGCTAGCTATATCATTGAAAATAATACACCAAACAAATGAAATCAAAATCTGCCGTTACTACTGAAGGAGAAAGACTGAGAGCTGAGACTGATCAGAGTATGTGCTGCTAGTACATTAATTACACATCTTTCTCTTTCATATCTGAGGCACAAAGTTTTACTGCCTATTAGCTTAGCTCATGTTAGCGAAATAAACTAGCTAGCTACCATGTACTCATAACAGAACATCAGCAGTATAACAGTACAACAGTAGTATAAAGTGAAACACGTTAACATGAGTTAACATGTGTTTCACTTTCTACTAACATGTGTAACTAACATTATACTAACATGTGTTTCACTTTAAACACAACTCCTAATGAAGTAAAGCAACACCTCCTTCATTATCTAACAGACAGTAAAAAAAATGATATATATAAAATATAATCCATTATATTGCAGAGACTGCACACTGTGTAGTGCATTTCACTACTGTTAGAAGTGTTGGAATGCACTACACCAGTTAGTAGTTCAGCAGGAACCTTGGAACACTCAGCTACTGAGCAATTAAGGTTGAACTGATAATTTCTCAGTAATTATTCTAAGAAACCATAGTTACTAAGTAATTCTATATGAGACTCTGTAGTTATTGTTTAGTTAATAGTGAACTACCCTAATCATTAGTTCACTATTACCTACTGAGTAGTTATCTAGTAGTCCTTGGTAGTTAAGAGTAGTTAAGTGTTAATGTAGTACTATTCATTTGTTCCTGATTGGTTACTTATTAACTATGAAACAGTATTGTAAAGTGTTAACAAGCATGGGTCTATGAGATTTGCAAATCATTGCATTCTGTTTTGATTTACATTTATTTACTTTTTACAAGGCGTCCCAACTTTTTTTGGAATTGGGGTTGTATTTCTGCTTAAGTTAAAGGACAAAAGTAATTGCTATTGAATGCTCTTAAATATGAAAAGTAAACATACCGTGGTATTATATTTATAATGTGGTAGTATTTTGATGAGCAGTTTCTTTTTAGGTGATCTGCGTAGCTTCAGGTAGGTTGAACTCAGTTTCTTGGGTCTGCTGCAACACAGCTGTGCTTAATAGAATTTATAAGATAATATAACATAATTGTACTAACTCTGTACTTTTTGGTGGTGTAACAGTACATGATTTGATTCATGATTTTGAGTTCAAGGTTCAGTTTTCTCACAATATCTCACTGAAGAAAACTAATCAGTTTCCATGTTGCATAATCTACTAATGAGACAATAGTTCAAAGCAGGAGGAGTCTTGCACATGATATGAACATACTAGGCTGTTGATTGGTGATGGTTTGCAAATTGTGGTGCTAAACACTGTTTGATAATTACCAAACATCATAATATAAAAACATTATAATAAACAATAGTAGCAAACAGAGATGGTTTAAAATCTTGTGAGCCCAAAGAGAAAATGGCAGCAACAATATCAGCAAAAAGATAAAAACTGAGGTGACTGAACACATAACATTTATTTGCCGTTTATTTCATTTATTTTAATAGATTTTATTATAGCTAATAGTAGACAATCCTATATCCTTCATCGCATAATATGTAGATAACAGTAGACTGTTCTATATCATTCATCAGGTAACGTGTAGATAACAATAGATGGTCCTATATAGTAAATCAGGTAATGTGTGGATGACAGTAGACAGTCCTACATCCTCCATCAGGTAACATTTGGATGATGGTAGACAGTGGTAGACAGTTCTGTATCCTCTGTCAGGTAACAGGTGGCTGGTCCTTTATCCTCCATCAGGTAATGTGCATCTTTATATCTAGGTATCAACTCGTATCATACCCGGTTTCTTACAGTATTTTGGGCTCTTTGATGTATATTTGATGTGTATTTGATGTATTTAATGTATATATCAAATATGTTTGCTAAATTATATGAAAAAAAAGTATCTGTCACACTCTCTGTGTAGAGATTATTCTATCTCACACAGTAATACTGAGGAGCTATTACAATAAAACCAGAATCCAGCATAAAGCGATTCAGTGAACGTGGCGTAGAGTGTGTGTAGGTGGTTCAGTGTGTGTGTGTTAGGGGAGATGGTGTAGAAGGACAGAGTGCCGGACCCCCAGTCCAGATACACTCCTATTCTGTTAGAGGGGGAGGGGGAAGCTGGTAGGACAGTTTTCTCATTATTGTGTTTAACAGAGAACCTGTTATCAGAGTAGATCAGACTCCAGGAGTGATTATTGTTTCCAAACACACAATCAGCACTGTCTCCTTTCCTCCTGATTCCTCTGTATGATACTGATATATGAGCTCTATCTCCACTCCACTGAACCTCCCAGTAACAGCGTCCAGTCAGACTCTCCACACTCAGAACCTGAGCATAGACATCAAATCTGTCTGGATGATCTGGATAATGCTGATCCTTCCACACCCGCTCCACCTTTTTGTTCCCCTCAGACAGAACGAGTTCTTTGTACACTGTGTTTGGATCTAGAGTGAGATCACACACATCTGTAAACAAATACACACACAGATTAGAAAAGACAAAAAACAGAGAGAATTTTAATCAGAGTATGTGTTTGTGTGTGTTACATTTCTTCAGTCCTCGTTTAATTCTGATCTTCCCTCCATGATCCACCCTGAAGAACAAACACACACATTTGTACGTCATACATATTTATATGTTATCATTAATTACATAATACATATTCACATACATATTACCATATTACTACTCCCTTTATTCACCACCTGCTCATTCAGAATGTGTTCAGATATTCAAGCTCATGTTTCATTCCAAAAACACCATCACTGTGTGTTGTTAGCAATAAAATGGAATGACCATGGACCGCTACATACTATAAGGGCAGTTTCCTGAATAAGAATAAAACCTAGTCCTAGACTACACCGGATTCTAAATTGAGATTTTCTATTGAAAGGAAAGTATAGTCTGAGACTTGCCATAATCCCTGTTTCTGAAACTGGTCCTGTAGGTAATAAAATTGGCTTATCACAATAACATGACTTTAAATAACATTAAACAGATGTGTGTGTTGTTGCAAAATATATTGCCTAACAGATCTGTTTTCTAGTGGAATTGTGACAAATGAGATTTAGGGAATCAAGACAGATCCATAAGCAGCAATCCAGAATCATAGTCAAAAAGCAGAGCAAAAAGGTCTACACAGTGAAGCAGTCCAAAAAGTTTCTGCGTATCTGTCTTGCAAGCTACTGGTGGAACATAAGCAGCACCAAAATTAAATAAGAAAGCTCTCTTGGAGGGTAGAATGGTTTGCAGTTGATGAAATGTGACTCTAGATGAGTCATATACTGTGTTATTTGACACACAGCGGTATTGACAGTTTAACAGCAGGTAAATTCAGCTCTAAATCCCTCAATCAAAAAGCAGAACACTGAGTTTAGCACATCTGTACACTGAAAACAGTGATGCACTCAACTTTACTGATTCAAATGTGTATGTGGTAATCAGGGGCAGACTTTTGGCCACCCCCTCAAATAGTGATTGCCATCCCAATTCTGCAGTCCTAAAATATGATGCAAAATTATGATAAGCAAAATATATCTAAACATACAATAATACACCTAAACACACAAAGAATGGACATGAACATACAGTAAAAAATCTAAATTTACTATTTAAGAGCTGTTCATTTGAACAAAAATACAATCAGATGCATAAAATCTACACAAGCCTCCATAAAGTTGCTCTGAACACTACATTGCCATTAGAGGAGAGATTGAGTACAGATGGAAACAGTAGCCTTTCTGTGTAAGGTTTCACCTGAAAAAAGTATACTGGATTAAACTCCACATTAGTGCCACCACACAACTACATACATGGCAGTTTAGCAGTAATTTAGTGATGAACATACACACAAGTGTGTGTTGTTAGCTAGACATATGTAGCCACCTTCTCAGCAAGCAAACTAAAAAGAATTACAATAGCTACACTGGTTTCAGTTTGTGACTACACTGGCTACAATTTGGTGCTCTTTACTGCAAAGGCTAAAATGGCTATCTTTAAATATCAAATCAAATGTCTACTTCTGCATATAAAGTCATCAAAGTTAAGATCTAAACAAACTAACAATTTCCATCCTCACAGCGGCAATATACTTTAGCCTACAATAGTTAGTATTAGGTTTTTAAGTCTGCTGTGTTGTCGTTCCTTGACATCTCAGCTGTCTGATGTTGTGTCTGTGGCGAATAGATACATGCTTAGCAGTTAAGGGTGTTGGTCAAATTTACACATTGGCTATTGTTGGCAGAAGTGTTGAAATGGTGACTGCACTGATGGGAGGCTGTAGCCTGGTGTTATGTGGACATAACACATAAATAAAATGTAACTACATTTTCACAGAGCTGAAGCTTCTGATCCATCTTGCAGAGAGGACTTACTGAAGGGCCTGCCTAAACTGGGGATGGAACAAATTAAAGTAGTAGACTCAGACACTGAAATGAAGAAGCTGCTGTTTAGCTGCTCTCGTTTCAGTGTGCACTAAGTTTAGATGGGCTACCAGCTGAATTTTAAAAGTGTTTCTGAAAAATACTTGGAATGGACTTATGAGTATTTTTACATGCTCTCTCGACAATGGAAGGTTACTGATTAGTTGCAGTATTGTCTCTTATTCCAAAAAGAGGATTTGCATCTTTTGAAGACCAGGAGAACTGTGTCACTGTTATGTACCAATTACAAACACTGTGGTAGCATGCCCTAGGAGGAGGAAGGATGCTTGAGGCAGGAGTGACAGTTGCAGCAGACATCTTTTATTTCTAACAACACAAAATCAACAGAAACCTAAATCAAAACCAGCTTCTTAGTGGCCCTTTATTCTTTGACTTTGCAGTTCTCCCATCAAAAACTTTTCTTCTTCCATCTGTTGGCCATTTTTACTCTTTTGGTGTTTCTCTTTTTCTTCCTTATCTGCTCTTTTTAAAGATGTCTGAACATGGAAACCCAGTATCAGCTGGCTCTTGTTAATGGTGTTACTTGTTGCCCCACCTCCCCATTACCTTCTGTGCTCCACAACATAGCAAACAGGGTCAAAAGCCAAGTGTAGTGCAGTGGCTATGTCACAGAACAAGAGGCGGGGCCAAGGACGCAGTGCTTTGTGGCATTCGGGCACTATTCTCACACTTCCTCTTATTTTTGGGGTTCGGACACTGTATGCTTTTACTCTGATTTATGTGTTGCTGGAGGATTGGCTCAGTATTATTTAGAGCTGTTGTTTCAGCTAGATCAACAGAAAAGTCAATGATGTATTAACTATTCTTAAGGTCATTGAAGCTGTATATCAACTTTGATGGTCTACATCTGTTCTTTCTCAAGATTTTTTGGGGTCTTACTGCGAGAGATGCATGCTTTTTTCTCTCTTCTGCCAAACTGATTTCCTGATTATGAGTACCTGTTTAATGTTGTTTATTAAATTTCTGGGTATAGCAGACGAGTTCTGGTTGGCAATGACCTCACAGCATTAGCACTGTGGCATATGTTATCTGGGCTCATTCCACCTGAAGGACTGATTAATAATGTTTAGAGAGCTATTTTTTTCCTGAGTTGGCTCCACTCGTCGACTTCTTCACTGTTGTGACGACAGGCTAGTTGAAGTTTTTGCCCGTGTGTTGGAACAACATGAACATGATTGTAGTCGGAATGTCTGAGAGTCACGCACATTTTTAACATTGGTGTAGCAATGATCAAAAATATTCCCTTCTTTTTTGCCACACATGACATGCTGTCTCTATTTGGACATTTTCCTCATTATATTTATGTGGTTAAAATTATCCAGAATGATGAGTAATAAGTTTAGATTTTCTCTTTCTACTTTCATTATCTGATTGACCAGCAGTTTCTGCGCATCTGTCTTGCAAGCTTCTAGTGGAACATAAACAGCACAAAAATGAAATAAGAAAACTCTCTTGGAGAGTAGAATGGTTTGCAGTTGATGAAATGTGACTCTAGATGATGACTTTAACAGAACCATGATGTCTTTACACCAGCATTCACTGACATGAAATCAGACTCCTTCTCTCCTAGTTTTGTTAGTAAGCTCTGCATTTCTGTCCACTCTGTACAGCTGGAAGCTGGGAAAGTGTAGTATACTATCTGAGGTTAGCACAGAAAGCCATGTCTCTGTAAAGCAGAGGGTAGATGAGGTTGAAAAGTCCCTGTCAATTTTGTTGAAGTACTTCTTCTGTTTTGTTGCATATAGATTGCAGTTCTTCTGTTTTGTTGCATATAGATTCCAATAAAGGTGTTCAAAATCTATGCAGTCTCAGGCACATGAGTGCGCCCATGTGACTGCCTCTCCTTCACCTCATCACAAGGCTGAGCAGAGCCAGCGCATCAGCTGTCAGAACTTAAAAAATATGGAACTTTTTTTCAAACTCTGGAATGATTTCAGGTGAAACATTTTTCCTGACGGTCAAAAACTCTTCCCTGCTCCAACAGACTGAGTTTGATGTATAATAGGTAACATTAACAAACAAAAACAAACACAAAACATAAGAGGCACCATCCACAGCATCAATCAATCAATGTAGTGGTTTCTGACAAAGAAGTTTATTACTGAACAGTAAAATATTTGTTAGTGTCTTGAGAAACTGTTAACAGTGAGGAACCAACAAATCATTACTGAACAGTAAATATTTTGACTTTGTATAAATTTGTATGAATGCAAACAAAAATGCATTCACAAAACAAAAACAAAGATAAGTTTAAAAAATGGAACTAAGAAGTATTCAGACACCACAAATTAGTTTTTAGTCATAAAGCCATTGCTGAACATTACAGCTTTGAGGAGACTACAGTAAGAAATAATTAATTTTTCACAGCATTCTGGTTGAATTTTGGTGCAGTCCTTTTGGCAAACCATCTTTGGTTCCCCTTTATATTAAGTGCCATTTAATGTTATTTATTAATAATATTAATGGAAGTTACTCTTACTATTTAATGAATGAGAATAACAATTCACCACCTCAACATAAAGACACACACATCTACAGGAAAACATTAATCAGTGATGTGTATAATGTATATAATTACAAGTCAGTCTGTGTCTAGAGACAATTAGAAACTTACTGCAGTTTCTCCAGTGTGCAATGTGGATCCTCCAGTAGATCAGAGAGTAGCTTCATGCCAGACTCTCCTGGATGATTATAGGTCATATCCAGTTCTCGTAGGTGGGAGGGGTTTGATGTCAGAGCTGAAGCCAGAGAACAACAGCCTTTATCTGTAACCATGCAACCAGACAATCTGCAGAAAGGAAGGAAAAAGAGGGAAAGATGATATTTATATACAGCATATAGAACAATACAGAATGAACAAAGCAATGTTGTTCATTCTGCAATGTAATTTGCCTACATATGAAGAAATTAAATAGTAATTATAGCATGGGCAAAAGTGTGAAAATCCTTTTATTTTTAAAGTCTCAAAGTGCAAAATCAATTTTACAATTTTGCTAATGAACTCAAACAAGGGATGGATGATGCAAGTATTGTGGAAAAAAATTTATTTAAAAGAGAAAACTCAAAAGGTGATAGTAAATGGATCCACTGGATCTCCACAGAGCTGTGTACTTTCAACTCTGTTGTATGTGTGGTAGCACTTTATGGTACTGTAAATAACCAGTATTTAATAGGTTTTAATAGGTTACTTTAATAATAATAATAATTTTCTGGTACATACTTTACATATAGTTATTTAAATAAAAAACTACTATGTACTTTCAGCTGTACTTATTTAGAATTTAGGTAAATTATGAAGTATTTACAAAAAAATGTTTGCATATGTACTTTGTACATACACTATATTGCCAAAAGTATTCACTTGTCTGCCTTCACACACATATGAACTTGAGTGACATCCCATTCTTAATCCATAGGGTTTAATATGATGTCGGCTTACCCTTTGCAGCTATAACAGCTTCAACTCTTTTGGGACGGCTTTCCACAAGGAGTGTGTTTATGGGAATTTTTGACCATTCTTCTAGAAGGGCATTTGATGACAGTCTCTTTGCACTGATGTTTATGACAGTCTCTTTGCACTGATGTTCTTACCCAGAGCAAGGAATGGGTGTTTTGAGGTAGCCATGATGAGTGGTGTTAGCAGAGAGCATGTGGGCAGCAACACAGACATTGGTGTGTGCACTCCAAAGGTCTTGTTTATGCACTGCTGAACCATATCAAGCCAGGTCTCATGGATACTAATGCTCCATTTATAAATAAACTGTGTAAGATGCACCATGGTAGCATTACTTTAAAAGTTGAGAAGAACAGAAAGTAAAAGGTTGTGTGGTTTACCACATGCAACCCACTTTGTCCCCCCAACTCAGCTTTCTACTTCTACAGTGATTAAGATCCCATATAGCAAATGAACATGCAAATGAAACTATATTTTAAAGGCACAGCATACTTTGTCACAATGTGTCTCCACCAATTGAAATGGACAAGTTGAACCTGGAGAAAATTACAGTAGATTCTCTGTCAGATTTGGCATTTGTTAGTGTGCAGTCCATCTAACCTAAAAATAGGCTGAAGTTGTCAATAAAGTTCAGTCAGTTTGACCTGAGTTTTTATTTTTCAAGTGCATAATCCAAGTAGCCTTGAGAACATGCAGGCAGAGGACCACTGATCATTGCACATCGAGCTTGCAAAGTATGTTAAAGAAATCACTAAAGTTTCTTTTTAATACTTTAGACTGCTGTTTCCTCATGTCATTTTTACCAACATGAACAATGATCAACTTCACTGTTGTGTATTCAGTCAGTAATGTAGGAAGCTTTACATTCAGTTTGGAGAAGTGGTGTTTGGCTCACATCAACCTATGAGATCTTGTTTTTTCATGCCACTAATAGAGTCATCCCCAAAAACAAAGTTATCTACTGTGGACACAGACTGGGGCTCTGTGGTCCTACTGGAGCCCCTACTCCTTTTCAATGTGTGTTAGGATATCAGCCCCCACTAGCACCTTGGACTGCAACCCCCTCGGACATCCCAGCCGTGGATGACTGGATGAGACGCAGCAAGGAGGTCTGGGAATAGACTCATTGTAACATCGAGGTGGCTTTCCAGTGTGCCAAGGAGCAAGCAGACAAGCATTGTGGGGAGACCCTCGCCTATTAGCCGAGAGACTGGGTTTGGCTGACGACACGGGATCTCAGGTTTGGGAAGGGTAGTCGTAAGTTGCAAGTAAGTTGTCCATTTCAAGTAGTCAAAAGAATCAGTGATGTTACTTACACACTCAATTTGCCCATCCAGTTCTGTATTCCATTCTCATTTCATGTTTCCCACCTGAAGCCAGTGGTCCCTGGGCTCTTGGACGAGGCATCACCAGATGGAGTGCCACCTGAGCCTCTGAAGATAGAGGGCACGCTGGTCTATGCCGTCCATCAGGTGCTGGACTCCCAGCGACATGGTGGAACCCTACAATACCTCATTGACTGGGAGGGATATGGACCAGAGGAAAGGAGCTAGGTACCGGGTAAAGATGTCCTGGACCCTGGGCTGGTGGCGGACTTCCACACTAGGCATCCAGAGGCAGCCCCTCATCCTAGAGGACATGCCAGGAGAAAGATCTCCAGTTCCTGTCCGGTTCATCCCAGTGAGCCGGTACACCCCCGTAGTCCGGGTCATCCCAATAATCCAGTTATTCCCAGTGATCCAGTTCCTGTCCAGCATCAGGAGGCTTCCGGGGTCTCGCCCTCTGATGCCTCCAGTCGGGTAGGTGGTGGTTATTGCGGGTGCCCTCATTCCTCAGCAGTCCTGGACTCCTTGTGGGGGGGTACACCTCCCTCTGGCACGTCTGGAACTGTAGCCAACTCTGCCACATCAGACTACCCCTTTTGCTGTCTCTTGTGACTCATGACTCCATCAGACCAATCTATCAGCGCTTAGCTTCACCAGACTACTGATCACACACACACCTGTTCCTCATTTCATGCCTGTGTTAGTTTAATATTTATGCACGGGCTTTAGTTTAGGTTATTGCAAAGTATCATCTCAGAATGAGCATACTGAGTGTTCTCTCCTGTTTGTTTACCAACTTCCGTGTATGACCTGTTTTTCTGTTTTAACCATGATTTTTGCCTTGCCCTTTTGTCTTGTTGTGGATCTCTGGTTTATAACGTTTTGCTCTGGCTTTTCAACTGTGTTTTTGAATCATCCTATTGTTATTAAAGATCTTAACAGCAGCCTTTTCTGCAAGCGTCTGTTTCTGTCTGCCACCATTATAGTTGTTGTCAAAGTGTAACGCTGGGTTTGCAAATCAGACACGTGCGGATAAAAACGAACCCGGAAGATTTATTTAAAAGGATATAAACAGGGTTAACACCAGACCAGGTCAAAAACCAGAAGAGCCAGCTACAACACATAGGAGTAGGCGAAAACGGAGTTGAAAAAACAGGCGAGGGTCGTAACCGTAGAAGAATCATACACAAAGCAACAAAGCCAAAAACAGGAGCGAGAATCGGAAACCGGAGAAAACAAAGCGAGGTCGAAACACAGAACAGCAATCAGGAATATAAACGGCTTGGTACGCACTGACGGAACAATGGCAATACTTCGCAAAGATAAGGTTCAAACAGACAGGTATATATACAGATCAAAACAGGTGGTGAGGATTAGTATTCAGGTGACTGTGATCTACTGGGTGGTTTGTGATTGGCTGGAAGAGTCTCATGACTGACAGAAGGATTCTGGGAAGTGGAGTCCTTGATGGTACGAGTGTTCGACTGAGGACCAGGAAGCGTGACACAAAGATCTTGGTTTCCTTACTATTTTGTGACTTTTTCAATATTGTAACTTCTCCAGCAGTTCAAACTAGGTCTGTCCATGTAAAGAAAACGTTTCCAACTGAGAATACTAGGTAGCTGTTTATGAAGGCTATGGATAATATGCCATGCATAATACTGTATTTTACTGCCAAATTTAATTCTAAAATTGCAAATGTTATTGATGCTTTGGCACTTGGGAAAACCAAAACAATTTCTGGAAGGCAGAAAGTGCCATTGTGATGTAGTCTGGTAGTAAAAACCCAGAAAACTGAATGCAGGAACGGGGATGCACTAAACTTCAAATTGACTAAGTTTTAAGAAGAGAGACTAAATAACTGCAACTTAGAAATATGGAAAGTCAGGCAGTCTTGCTCCTCTACCAGCATTCCCACACTCTGATACTCCTTGTGCAGTGAATACCAGTTTTGAAACTCCAATAACAAGCTCCAAAAACTTTTTTTTCCAAAACTGTAATGGGGCCTGGCTTATGCAAGAATTGAACTGGTGACTTTCTAGTTGTTAGACTAGAATACTAAGGAGTAAATCACTGGCCAACTGCAGGGATAGCTTCAAGCGCAGAGCAGTAGTGGCTTAAAGCATGATAGCAAACAGCTTAAGTAAAAAAACCAGCCCATAACAGACTGATTCTTAAGGTGACCACCTAACACGAAAAAAAATGTCTAAACTCCAAAAAGCTTGAGGTGGTTCTAGACTAGAACGAGAACTGAACCACTGACTGCTGAGATGAAAGACCAGCATGCAATACAGCATGCCACTGACAAGAGAGTGGGGGCAAGGAAACAAAGGGCGATAAATGAAAGAAGCCAAAACCTCAAATGTTTTTGAGCACTATATTATGTAATATATATATGTATATGTAGTGTAAATTTTATAATATATATTATATTCTTTTTTTTACCTTTCACGAGAGAGACCTTCTAGAAGGACATAAATACACTGAGTGTCTATCTCACCAGCTGACATATTTGTTCTTGTTTGTGACAAGAATAAAAAAAGTATATGTTCTATTAAATAATCAATTACTACAATGATCTTGTTCAGTAAATCACATAGATGTAAATATGGTGATGCATCTGCTTTTGTAGAGCTAGAATACCTAGGAAAAAAATCCAGTATACTGGATTTTGGAATGAGGAGATTAAATGATATCTTGAAATAATTATGATTACACAGTTTTGATAAAAGTCAATCTAATTGTGTAACACAGCGTGATGTAAGATTCCTTATTTTCTTTTAGGTTACTGGTTGTTATTGTATTTAAAAAGTTATTCTATAGTTCTTTTCTTAACATTTTAATCCATGATGTGCCCATTTTTAACTTTCAGCAACTGCCCCTTTATGGGCCTCCTCATGGTTTTGCATTCAAGCATGGTGTTTATGATGAGCAGCCAACCACATGAAACAGGAAGAGGAGTCACTAAAGAAGGAAAATGAAATCATACTTAAATATGTAGCATATATAAAGTATATTAAGTATATAAAAACTTAAATATGTAGCAAATAAAGTTTTTTATAACTAAAAAAGCAATGTTGTCCCCACTGCCACCAAGGTTAGATCTAACTAAGCTTAAAGTTAACTGAGTAAGCAAGAAATGCAAAAATAGACCCCAGGATCCAAAATGCTAACATAGTAGCTAACATAGTATTGGAAATCTAATTCCCTTTTATAAATGCAGTTTTATTTGTTCGCCAGTGCAGCACATTACATTGGTGGGGAATAACCTAGAGGAAGGCTAAAAAAAAAACAGGGCTGAGAGTTAACACAGCATGGTGTGATGCACAGTTGTTTTAGCGGAGCACTGTAGTGCAGAGTTTATATATAGTTATACATGTTTGTGTATATTGGGTGAAATATCACCACCATTTCTCCAACAAGGAGATGGACTAAGCTTAAGAGATGGTCACTGCCGACCTCCACTGGTAAATGAAACAATAGCCAGCGAAATTGCTTAATTTCCTTCTGCTTGTGCTAAACAGCAAAATGAAAAGGATGAACGTTTTACATACACTGGTATTTTATCTCAGTCAATATCAAGTGTAACATTTTGGAGGTCTCACTGAGATATAACGTTATTTTGCTGTGAAGCATTGGGTGAACAGACGAAAAAAACTTGGTCTTTGGATTAACCTGGAGCAGTGAGTTAAATGTTGCTTCTGGAAAAGCGCAACTACATTTGACCAGAAACTGCCAAGGAACATTTTATTGTCAGTGTTAGCATCCAAGATAAAACCAAAATGTCAGAGGAACGAGATGAACCGATTATTGAAATTGAGCAACAACTGTGTGGGTTATTGGTGGAGGAATTACACTGAGTGTGTGAGTACTGCAAAATCAATGGCAAAGATAACAGGGATATTGTGGGGAAAGGGCGACGTGCCTTGGCAAAACAAGTAGTGCAGTATTGGGAGTCCAAGGACTTAGAAGACAGAGAAGATGAGGGCATGTCGACCCTTTTGGATTTGAATGATGTACTAAAAGGAATATGCGAGGCTGCATTTGCGACTTTTGCCACAAGTGAACAAGCAGCCATGGCCGTGTCTCAGTCTCCCACTTGATGGTGATCTTGCACGGCCTCCATCACTGCCAAAAGAAGCCAAGAGAGCAAGGGCTCTTGCAGATAATCATGAGAGAGACTATCAGGCTAGCAATGCTGTACATTGGCAGGCAGCTACAGGAAAGACTTCAAGATCAGTGGACAAATTGGTGAGGCAAGTCAAAAAGAGAAACTCTTTTAGTCTAGAACACCAAATTGAAAATAGACTAAGAAAAGGATATCCTGAACTAGAAATTGTAGAGGCTGTAATTTGTGCTGTAGTCCTGGAGTAAAACTGAGGAGCTATTTAGAGGGAAAAACAGATCTAAATCTGCAGACCCTTAGGCAGGTCTTAAGAGCTAACTATGCAGAAGAAGATGCAACCAACTGTTACCAGCAACTAGCAAAGGCTGTGCAGGGACCTAGTGAAACAGCACCTGATTTCCTTGTCTGAGTATTAGGTCTAGGCCAAAAGGTGCTGTTTGCATCTGAACGTGCACAGTCTGGCATAAAATACAACAGAGGATTGGTGCAGAGCCAATGTTTTCAGTCTATAATCACAGATCTGCCCAATGACGACATAAGAGCAGAAATGAGAGTATATCTGCAGAATGTGGACAGTACTGATGAAATGCTGCTGGAAAAAATGCAAAATCGCACAATGCAATGAAAATGAGTGAGTACTGAATACAAAAGCTTCTACACGAACTTCACATAGAGTGGGGCTCAATTTGGTTGAGACACTTGAAAATACATATGCTTCCTTACAGTCAGTGTCAGTCTAGGTTCCTAAGCAAGTGAAAGTGAATCCTTTGTTTTCTAAGTTTGAAGAGAGCAGTGAAGCTATTAGAGAGCTTACAGGCCTTATAGCATTTTTAATGCAAATAATTCAGAGAGAGAGCACCAACACATCGTTGAATCAAAATTCACCCCAGGAAGACACAGGAGACAAAGGAGGTGATGCGAACAATGCCATCAGGACAATACACTTACCTGTAATTATTGTTTCAAGTGTGGGAGTGATATTCACTGGTCAAAGGGGCGCAGAGCAGGGAACACTGGAGGCTCTTTGGGAAACGGACAGTGGTCATGACTACAGGACAAGTCATGACTTCCCCAAAAACAGTGTTCCTCTGCAATGTAGACTAACCAGGAAAGACCACACAGTCCCAGCCAAACCATGGCAGGCCTGAAAAATTTACCCTCACCGATCATAATCTTTTTCCACAACAGCAAGAATCAAAACTCATCAATGCCAGCTCCAATTTGAAGAACCCACTATCCAAACATAAAGGCGTTGCTCAGCTAATTGGTAAAAAATAATATAATATGGTGTTTGTCAAACAAAGTTAAAACTACTGCTTTGTGGGATACGGGAGCACAGGTGTCCATTGTGAGTGAGGATTGGAAGTCTTGCCACATGTAAAAAAGTATTTAGCTCTTAAGTGGGCAATCACGGAATGATTTAGGGATTATTTGTTTTACGCACCAACAGTGACAGTTTATAGTGACAATAATCCACTTTTTGACAACTGTCAAAACATAGGACAATAATCCAATGTTTTGACGACTGCAAAGTTGAATGTGACTGCCCACTGCTGGGTGCCTGAGATAACAGAACATAACCCTGAAGTATCATCCTAGGAAAGTAAACACAGATGCAGACTTCTTGTCCTGTACACCACAGAATATGGAAGAAAACGTGAAGGAGTGCACGCAGCAGTCTTCCCCTGAAGTGATTAGCACAATTGTCAGTGCAGTTGAACCACATAGCAAATATAATGTGGACTGGATTTCACCCATGACATGGAACCCTGCTGTTACAGAAGTACTACCAAATCAAGATGACAGTACAGAAAGGACTGTGTTCCTACAAGAAATAAAACAAGCAGGCCCAGCCATTTCTTGGGTGTTACATCTCAAAAGGAGCAATGAAAAACCAGACAGAAAACACTGACTCAAGAACCAGCACAAGTAAGGCAGCTGCTAAACCAGTGGGAAAAGTTGCAGGTATCAGAGAAGGCCTGCTGCAGCGCAAAACAGCAAACTGTACCCAAATAGTGCTCCTGAAAAGTTGTTTATCAACATCTACATTCGGAGATGGGTTACTTGGGGGTAAAGTGAGTCTTGAATCTCAGTAGGTGGTCTGATTGCCTTGGAATACAAATCAATGAGGATCTCTCAAAGACTTTCAGTACATCCCACCTCATTAAAAAGTAATAATTCTTGTACTATCTGAGGAGCTAGAAAACTCCATGTAAATCATTAAGCACATCCCCTTCCACCTCCTGAAAATGTTCAGTGTTCAAAATTTTATATCATATTAATTCAATTGGGCTTTTTCATTTTTTCATTTTTTTTTGTTCTTCCCGCACTGCTCAAGGAGGCTGCCTGTTCAGGTAGCTCTGTGTCTGTGTGTTCTGTTTCTTTTGTTTGTGTCTTTTTACCCATTTTCTTTATTTTCTTGATAATGAGGCCTGTTCTAAAGTTGAAGTTATTTTTAAAAACTTTCATTGACTTTTTAATGGAACATTCAACGGAACTTTCAGACTACGACTGTGCTGCATGTCCTCGCTTTGTCTTCACGAGGAATCAGCTGATCGTGCTGACGAAGCCGATGGCTTTGTTTACATTGCAGCGGCCAGTGATTCCAGCAGAGCTGAGATGTCCTTACTGGGGCTGATGCTATCCCAACAACAAACCCTGGGTCACCAGTGACTTAAAGTCACTGAACCAGAATAAAAGCATTTATGGCAGGAGACAGGGAGGAAATGAAGAGGGTACAAAAAGAGTTTAAAACCTCAATTAAGAAGGCCAAAGAGGAGTACAAGTCCAAGCTGTAAAACAAACTAGAGCTGAGCAACACTTGTGATGTCTGGAGATGCCTAAAACACATCACTAGCTTCAACCAATTCCAGAAGAGGGTAAGCATGAATGGACGAATGAGTTAAACCAATTCTTTGTGCGGTTTGACAATGGCTCCTCTCCTGCTCCATTGCATCTGTCTCCTACGCAGATTAACACACCCACACAACTATGCCATGGGCTATCCACAGCCTCTCCTTCCGCCACCACAGCCATTCACACCTGTGACCATCAGCAACCACTGACTTCAATGGCTGCCTCTCAGCCACCCCCCAAAATTGGAATGTCCAGTGATAGTACATTCACTGCTAATCATGTGAAGAAGGAACTGACAAAACAGAGCAAAGACAGCAAAGCAGTGGGACCTGATGGCATTGAACCTAGGGTGCTGAAACTGTGTGCAGAGCAGCTGTGTGGAATTCTTCAGCATCTTTAATCTGAGCTGCAGCCTGAAGAGAGTCCCAGTTATGTGGAAAACATCTTGTGTGGTTCCTCTCCCCAAGAAAAGGCAACCGATAGCACTGAATGACAATCAACCTGTTGCACGGACATCTCACTTAATGAAGACACTTGAAAGGCTGATGCTAGCTCATTTGAGACCTTTGGTCAGAACAGCTCTCTATCCTCTGCAGTTTACATATCAGGATGGCATTGGAGTGGATGATGCAGTTATCTACCTGGACAGAATGTACTCTCACCTGGACACATCAGGCAACACTGTGAGGATCATGTTCTTCAATTTCTTCAGTGCATTCAACACCATACAGCCTGTGCTGTTAGGGTAGAAGCTACGGCTGATGAAGGTGCATGAATCTATCAACTTATGGATAATGGACTATCTGACTGGATGACCTCAGTATGTGCGACTGCAGAGCTGTGTCTCAGATAAGGCTGTGTGCAGTGTTGGGGCACCCTAGGGGACTGTGTTAGCTCCATTCCTGTTCAACCTGTACACCTCTGACTTCAGGTACAACACAGAGTCGTGTCATCTGCAGAAATTCTCAGACGGCACGGCCATTGTGGTCTGCATGGGGAACGGACAGGAGGAGAAATACAGGAAGCTGGTGAAGGACTTTGTTGACTGGTGTAAGCTGAACCAGCTGCAGCTAAACATCAGTAAGACTAAGGAGATGGTACTGGACTTAAGGAAGTCCAAACCTGCCTTGTCACCAGTCACCATTGATGGAGTTGATGTGGAGGTGATGGGGGCATACAAGTATCTGCATGTGCACTTGGACAACAAGTTGGACTGGAGGTGTAACACTCTCATGGTGTACAAGAGAGGCCAAAGCCATCTATAGCCATCTTTTGGTGCACTAAGGTTCTATGGACATGCTACACTGGATAAAGAGAGAAGCTAATTCAGTGCAGACTGTTACAGCTGTAATGTGTTGAAGAGCGCCATGTGAGATCTTTCTTACCCTCTGCTGTAAGGATCGAGTCTCCTTACTGCAGAGATCTTCAGATCAATAAAAATCTATCTATCTATCTATCTATCTATCTATCTATCTATCTATCTATCTACAGTATCTATCTATTTCATAAATTGTTTTTACTTTTCACAAAATATACAAATACTTAAACATTTAGATTTCCTGGGTAAAGTTTCACTGTAACTGATAACACAATAGTAGTGTGCTGATCTAATATCTGTTCAGTCACTAAAATGTATCCACTATGCTCTTACAAAAGTTCCAGAGTGGACTTTATGAAGTTAGCTATTTAAAGCATTTCTTGCATGTTCTAGGCTAAATAGTGGAGATTTATGGAGAAAAATTATACCTACTGCTGTTAGATCAAGTATGGGGTCAATGTCAAATGGGTTTGCATGATCATATATAACAAGTTATGTTCACGATGTGCTAGGGCCGCAAAGATCAACACAACACTGTGATAATAGCATGCTGATCGATGTTGGGATGTTGGTGTGTGTGTCATGTCATTACAAAATTCTGCCACCTTAATTTTTTAGACATAAATGCATATCCTGCTTGTAGCAATAAAACTGCCCTGCTCAGTATTTATCCTCAATCAAACTGTTCCCTCCCACACTCACACTAGCTGAACTTTATAAGTTTATCTCTACATAAGTGAAAAACACTGGACTAAAGGTCTAAAGACCTAATTTACAGAAATCTCACCTGAGTGTCTCTAGTTTACAGTGTGAACTCTTCACTCCAGCAGAGAGCAGCTCCACTCCTGAATCCTGCAGTTCGTTGTCACTGAGGTCCAGCTCTATCAGGCAGGAGTTTACTGATTGTAGCGTTGATCCCAGATTTTTACAGGCTTTCTCACTAAGATTACATGTAGCTAGCCTGCAAACAGAGATTGCAGTGTACTCAATGAAGAGTTTCTGAATAGACATAAAAGTACATCATATTGTTTAGATAACACACTAAAAAAGGTATCTGGGCATTTTTATTTTACCAGTAGGGTTAGAGAGTCACAACAGTATTCTAAAGCCACAGGAAGTGATAAATAAAGCTGTTAGTATTTCATGTTAGTCAAGTCAAAATTTATTTATATAGTGATTTTTACAACAGTTGTTGTCACAAAGGAGCTTTACAGAAAAATCTAGGTCCAAGCCCACATGAGCAAGTCATTAGTGACAGTGACATGGAAAAACTCCCTAAGAGCAAGAAGAAGAAACCTTGAGAGTAACCAAGACTCAAAATGGGGACCCATCCTCTTCTGGGTGACATCAGATAGCAAACAGCATTAGTATAAAATATTAAAATACAAAAAGTGAAAAACAGGTGGAGCAATGGTTAATTAGATAGTTTGAGTTTATGTAGCAGCAGCAGCATCATCAAGAGAGTCAGTTCATGAAGGTGAGGTTTGCACAGCTTTGTACTGCGTGAATCTCAAAGGTGGTCAAACTGGTCCAGAGGGCTGAATCAGTCCACAAGGCTGGCAAGCAGTGGGCACCCGATCAAGGCAGAAGAAGCAACAGCATCAGACTGCACAGGATGGGGAACTGTTCAAGTTGGCAAAGAAAAGGAAACAGAGTTAGTTCTGTAAAGAGTGACTGATCACAGATTACAGTATTAACAGCAGCACAGACTCTGGCAGGTCTAGTTATTGCAGCCCAAATAAAAGGGACATACCAGAAAGGTAACAGACACATGAGGCTCCCTGAGATGTCAGCACCCCTCTGCTCCACTGTCAGCAAACTTGAGTGAATGCATAGAGCAGTGGGACGACAGCACCAGCACTCCCAGTTTACCATAATACTCTATGTCCATGAACCCCCAGATCTGCATCTTTTATCTAACAGGGAAAGCTAATTACCAATTACCAGGCTTGACTAAACAAGTAAGTTTTAAGCCTAGACTTAAAAACTGAGGCTGTGTCTGAGTCTCAAACACTGATTGGAAGATTATTCCAAAGCTGGGGGGCTTTGTATGAAAAGGCTCTCCACCCTGATGTAACTTTATTAATTCTAGGTACTAATAGTAAGCCAGCACCCTGTGAACTAAGTAGGCATAATGGTTCATAGTGTGAGAGAATTGCACTCAGTTACTGAGGGGGTTCAAGTACGTTTAGAGCTTTATATGTCAGTAAAAGAATTTTGTGATGTGAAATTTAACTGGCAACCAGTGTAGGTTTGGTAAAATTGGGCTGATATGGTCCAACTTTCTGGTTCTTGTGAGACTCTGACTGCAGCGTTCTGGACTAGATGAAGGTTGTTAAGGCTTTTGCTGGAACATCCAGACAGCAGGGCATTACAGTAATCTAGACTTGAGGAAATAAATGCATGAACTAGCTTTTCTGTATCCTGTAGGCACAAAGCATTTCTTAATTTAGCAATATTGCAGAGATGCACGAAAGCTATTCTAGTAATATTTGTTATATGTACATGAAAAGACAGATCAGGATCTATTGTGATGACAAGTTTTTTTTTTTTTACAAATGAACCTAATGCAACTGAGAAATTGTTAAGTTTTAGTGTTAAATTAGACAGTTTGTTTCTATCAGCATTTGGACCAAGAAGCAGAACCTCTGTTTTATCTGAGTAGGAGAAAGTTACTTGACCTCCAGTCTTTTATGTCTTTTACACAGTCCTCAATCTTGCTAAGTTGAATTTTATCATCTGGTTTGCTTGATATATGTAACTGTGTGTCATCAGCATAGCAGTGGAAATTGATGCCATGTTTACTGATAATGGTGCCCAGTGTTAACACATATAATGTGAATAATATAGGTGTCCTTGGTGAATATGTATGTTAACAGTTTGTGTCTTACTAGCTTTATTTATTTTCCAATCAAGAAAAAAAACAGAAAGCTCACCTGAGTGTCTTGATTTTACAGTGTGAACTCTTCAGCCCAGCAGAGAGCAGCTCCACTCCTGAATCCTGGAGGTCATTGTTACTAAGGTCCAGCTCCTTCAGACAGGAGCTTGAAGATTGTAGAGCTGATCCTAGATTTTCACAAGCTTTCTCCCCAAGATTACAGATAGTTAGTCTGCAAAAAAGATATTAAAATTTAGTAAAAGAAAGATTTCTGAATACACTGACAGCACAATTATATCATATTCTTTAGACAACACACTAGATAAATGTGTTTGCATGTTTTATATTACTGGTAATTTAGTATTGAGATACAGTATAATTTTAATAACACAGAAAATCCTAAATAATACTGTTAGTACATCACATTAACAGTTTATTGCATATTTCCATCTTATTTTCCACTTAAGAACAAATTTCCAGAAATTTCACCTGAGTGTCTCCAGTTTACAGTGTGAACTCCTTAGTCCAGTAGACAACAGCTTTATTCCTGAATCCTGCAAGTCATTCTTACTGAGGTCCAGCTCTAACAGTGAGGAGGTTGCTGATTGTAGAGCTGATCCCAGACTTTCACAAGCTTTTTCACCAAGATTACAGATAGCTAATCTGCAAACAGATATTACACTGTGCTCAAAGAACGAATAGTGTAAAAGAATAAGAAAAGTATCGTATTGAATACAATAGCATTCTAACATTTCAATCAGAAAATCTTCAAATTTGCTGTTAGTACATCATGTTGACAATTCATGCTGAAACTTGTTTGAAGTTTGCTACAGAAGATCAAGATTCACCAGCAGGTTCCGTGAAGTCTTAAAGATTTAAAGACTTTGAGTAAAAAGATGGGCCACAATTTATTGTGCCTTATTAGCTCATCTTATTTCTATTCAGGAAGGAATTCTGAGAAAGTTCACCTTAGTGACACCAGTTTACAGTGTGAACTCTTCAGTCCTGATGAGAGCAGCTCCACTCCTAAATCCTGCAGGTCATTGCTACTGAGGTCCAGCTCTTTCAGAGAGGAATTTACATATTGTAGAGCAGAACAGAGAGTTTCACATGAATCCTTGGAAAGATTACACCCAGCTAGTCTGCAAATAAATAATTAAAACAAAATACAGGACAGTTAAAACAAGGCATATGAAACCAATTTTCACAGGAATTATGTGTTATGAATGCTGAATGAGTTGATCAAAGTGTACCCATTTTTAATGAATAACACAACAACCATAATTATTGTTATTCCAAACTACCACAGTACTGCACATCTCACTAGTTTGCTTCATAAACTACACTCTATCCAAACAGAAAGACATTGAACCTTTAAATATTCTCCCAATTGCTCTACATGAAGCAAGACATATAGTGCCCTTCAAAATTGTGACGAGTCAAACAGAATCAGACGCTCGCAGATAAAAACTACAAAGGAGGCTTTACTAGAAAAAGCGCAGTACACTTTCGTGGTCAAGAAACAGGCAGGGATCAATTCCAGAAAGCCGACAAAACACAAAACAAACATACACCAGGCAAACAGTCCGAACAGGAGAAGGCAAAAACGTGGTCAAAAACACAAGCAGAGGGTCTGAGTCCAAAATCCAGAATCAGGTAAACAATCCAAAGGGCAGGGCAAAAGACAAAGTCAAAAAACAAGGCAAAGGTCATACATGATAATCAGATATAGAAATAAACGCTCAGTAGATCACAAAAGACAGACACAATACTTTGCAACTGGCCTAGTCTAAAGCCCGGGCTTAAATACTACACTAAGTAGACATATGATCAAACACAGGTGACATTGATTAGTATTCCGGAGATTGTGAACGCGGATATGAGTTTGGGGTCAGGTGGGGAGTCATGTGACCTTCCTGAGTGTTCTGGGAGTTTGAGTCCGGCTGTCTATCTTCATCGGTTGGCTGTGGGGAAGTCAGGTGATCTCCCAGAGGACTCTGGGAGATCGAGTCCGAATCCAACAAGGCACTCGGCGGATGCGTGACAAAAATGCTGACACTTCTGGTGTAAGTTGGTTGTAAAAAAAACATTCTTCATTGTTTAACTTTGATCTTTAATTCAAAACATTGAAAAAATCTTCATTTGAAGTACAATGACTGAAACAAACAATTTATGAAATGTTTTGTTTTTTTTTTAATCTGGAAACTGAAGTATATCCCCGAGCAAACTAGATAATACAGCAATGATGTGCAAAATAAGGTTATTGAGCTGCACAAATCAGGAAATGGCCACACAAAATATCTAAGCAGATGAAAAAGCCCATTTTTACTGTCAGGCCAATATAAAAGAAATGTAAAGCAACTACAGATGTGTCTTTTCCCAGCAGATTCTTTATAGGTCTATATTGACCACACACAGAGTAAGGAGACACCAGCAGATATTGGCTACCTCTGAAAGGCTTTAACTGGGACATTCCAGTAAATCAATAATCCAAATAACACCACAAAATCAACACAAACCTCAATTTCCAAGAACTTTGAATGCTGTGCAAAATATACATAAAAACATAATGCAGTAATGTGCAAAATATGTAAACCTTATATTTATTTAAAATTGTACAAAGACAATATCATAAAATAGTCTGAAAAATGTATGTTTTGAAAAATGTATGCCCATTTTGAATTTGATGAAGTGAAATATTTTCCAATTCTTGCTTGATATAGGATTTCAGCTGCTCAACAGTTCAATATCTCCTTTGTCATACTTTTTGTTTCATGAGTGCCACATGTTTTCAATAGGTGACAGAACTGTGCTGTGATTAGAAGCTGGATGGTACCTCTCCTCTTTAGCCTGGAGGACGCAGCATCCATGATTTCCAAAAATAATTTCAAACTTTGATTCTTTGGACCACAAGGCACTTTTTCACTTTGTCTTTATCCATCTTGCATACACTCAGGCTCAGAGAAGTCAGTGGAGTTTCTGGATCCTGTTTATATATGGTTTCTTCTTTGCATGGTAGAGTTTTAACTAGTATTTGTGGATGCAGTGATGAACAATATTCACAGACACTGGTTTTCAGAAGTGGTTTCCTGAGCCCATGTAATGATTTCCACTACAGAATGATGTCTGTTTTTAATGCAGAGCTGCCTGAGCAGCAAGATCATGGCCAGCTAATGTTAGTTTTTGGACTTTTCTCTTGCCTATAGAGATTTCACCAGATTTTCTAAATATTTTAATGATATTTTGTAATGTCAATGATGAAATCCTCAAATTCTTTGCTTTTTTTAAATGTATTGCTGGCATCAAATTCATGCTGAAACTTGTTTGAAGTTTGCTACAGAAGATCAAGATTCACCAGCAGGTTCCGTGAAGTCTTAAAGATTTAAAGACTTTCTGAGTGAAAAGATGGGCCACATTCCACCTGAACACTGTGAGAGACTTGTATCTTCATACAATAAGTGTCTTGAAGCTGTCATTGCAACAAAAGGTCCTAAAACAAGTGTTATATGAATTTCAGTTAGTGTGTTCAATACTGTTTTCCTAAATCATTTCAATTTATTGCACATCATTTTTATAGTTTGGAATATTTGGAAAGTTTTTTAGCTGTGTAGTTTTATTGCGTTAGTATCAATGTCTGATCAAAATTAATGTGAATAGAAACATTGGAAATATTTTAAATAAAAATATGTTGACATGTTTGTGTGTCAGTGTCTGTACATGTGTGTTTGTTTTCTCTTCCCTCTCAGTTGCTTTCTCTCCTGTTTTTTTGGCTTTCTCTTTCCTTCCTAGGTTATCTGATATATCAATCACCACTATCTCAAGGACATCATTTGTCACCTTGCAGAGTTCCAAGAGGCAGAGCTAAGTCTTTAAAGCAGTGCAGCAGAATGCATTGTCAGTCCTGGGCATCTTGTGACATCAGCATTTTTAGCACTATATATATATATATATATAAAGCCATGGCTAGATTTAGTCCCATCTATCGTACAGCCATTGCTCACTTCTGCCCCTGCTATCTTACAGTCCTGCTAGTTGTAGCACTTGCTAGATTGAAGCTCTACAATCTTGCAGCCCATGCTAGCAGGGCCAGCTTCAGCCTTAACCAGCTTTAGAAGCTTGTTTACCAGTTTGCTTTGTTAGCTTTAAAGACTTGTCACTTCTATTAGTCCCCACTAGCTTTGTTTAGCCCTCTACCACATTGGTTCTGTTAGCCTCTGTTAGCCTTTGTTACTTCTAAAGTGACTGCACCATTTGTTGTTGGTTAGTCTGTAATGCCTGGTAGGACTGGCTCTCAATTCTTTTAAACTGGTGCTTCTCCCCTAGGAGATTGGACAGGTTAGTCTGTGTGTGCACCTACATTTACATTTATAGGTACATCATTGTCTAAACAGGCTAGTTTAAGGGCAGGTACCACCTCTATTGTGTTTTGTCAGCTTAGCATGAAGTAGCAGGTACAGTTTTCTTTCTTGTTTTTGGTTATGTAAGGTAGCTGTTTAATTGTGCGAGTAGTGTGTTTTGTCAAATTCCATTCTTTGACCCTTCTCAGATTGCCCAGTCTGCAGTACAACACCTTTATATCAAATTGTTCTTTATTTATAGCTTAACTTGTTTATATGTTTGACTTATTCAACTGCAATTTTTTCCCCCAGTGTATTTATATGTTATATTAAGGTAGATATAATACTTACCGAGCTTTTCTGTAGACAGTCACAGCTGGGATCAGTCTGCTATAACCTTTTTCTAATGAGTTGTATTTCTTCAGGTCCAGCTCATCCAAAACCCCCTCAGACATTAGAAGCAAGCAGGCTAGTGCTGAACACATTCCAGGAGAGAGCTTCACCTCTGGTTGTTTCTCAGGTTTTAGATACTCCTGAAGCTCTCTGTAGAAAGAATGATCATTCATTTCAGCCAGACAGAAGAACAGATTGATTGATCTGTCATTTGAGATATGATATTGTTTATTTTCTCTTTTTATTAGTGTCTTGATGCACTCTCTAGTTTTTTCCAAGCTACTCTGTGTGTGGTCCAGTAGACCCTGTAGGAGTCTCTGACTGGACTCGATTGAGATGCCCAGCAGGAAACGGAGGAAAAGATCCAGGTGTCCATTCTGACTCTCTACAGCTTTATAAACTGCTCCCTTCAGCAGCTCATCAAGTGGAACATAATTAGATTGCAATCTGTTCTTATTTGTCTCACTGCTGTTTCTGTTCTCAGAGTTCTCAGTGTCACTGCTCTCAATGTATGTACTCTCATAATCATGATCATCCTGCAGGAAAATTTGCAACTCTCCCATGTTCTTGCTCTCATAGCAGTGAAACACATAAACAGCAGCCAGGAACTCCTGAAAGCTCAGATGAACAAAGCAGTAGACCTTCCTCTGGTAAAGCACACATTCCTCCCTAAAGATCTCAGTGAAAATCCCAGAATATACTGAGGCCTCAGTGACATCAATGCTGCTTTCTCTCAGGTCCTCTTCATAAAACATCACATTGCCCTTCATCAGCTGTTTGAAAGCCAGCTCAGCCAGTTTCAGAAGAATGGTTCTGTTGGACTCCAGCAGATTCTTTGGGTTTCTCCTCTTTTTCTCCTCATACTTCTCGTTCTTCATGTTTGTCTGAGTGAGCAGGAAGTGTGAGTACATTTCAGTCAGAGTTTTAGGGATTTCTGTATGACGCTGTTTGATGATTTGCTGAAGAACAGTGGCTGAGATCCAGCAGAAGACTGGAATGTGGCACATGATGTGGAGGCTCCTCGCTGTCTTAATGTGGGAGATGATTCTCTTGGCTTGGTCTTCATCACTGATCCTCCTCCTGAAGTACTCCTCCTTCTGTGGGTCACTGAATCCCTGAATTTCTGTCACACGCTTGATGTATTTAGGAGGGATCTGATTGGCTGCTGCTGGTCGGGAGGTTATCCAGATCAGAGCAGAGGGAAGCAGCTCTCCTTTGATGAGGTTTGTCATCAACACACCCACTGATGATGTCAGGGTGATGTCAGATACTTTCTCACACTGTTTAAACTTCAGTGGAATTCTACTTTCATCCAGACCATCAAATATAAACACAGCTTTGAGCTGATCATAAATATCTGGGTCCAGATCTTTGAGCTCAGGATGGAAGTCACACAGAAGTCCATGAAGACTGTATTGATCATCTTTAATCAGGTTCAGCTCCCGGAACGGAAGCACAAACATGAGCTCTACATCCTGATTGGCTTTTCCTTCAGCCCAGTCCAGAATGAACTTCTGCACAGAGACAGTTTTTCCAATTCCAGCGATGCCTTTAGTCAGAACACTTCTGAGCTCTGGCTCTTTTGGTCTGTTATCTTCTTTTCTTTCTTTGTGTCTGAGACTGTCAGCCTTCACAGCTCTAATGTTCTCTTCTAGTGTTTCTCCTTCAGGACCTTGTAGAGGTTTAAAGATGTCTAAGCAGTTGATTGGAGAGTCTTGTACGCGTCTCCTGGATGTTTTCTCCATCTGCAGAACCTCATGTTCTTCATTCACTCCTTCACTCTCTCCCTCTATGATGTAGAGCTGTGTGTAAATCCTGTTCAGGAGGGTTTTATTCTCTTCTGTTCTGATTCCCTCAAATAAGCTCTCGCACTTGTTCTTCATGCTGGTTTTGTGTCTCTCTAAGACTCTGTGAAGGACGTCATCCACTGATTGGTGAATATCTGCCAGAGTGTTTGTCTGCAGTGCTGTTTGTGTGGAGTGCTGCCTAATCAGGACCAAAACACAGTAACATAAACATCATTAACACAAATACCCAGAATAATATTCTGATCATTTATTATAATTGACTTGAGATTTTTTATCACTAAAGGTTTCTTTTGGTTGACCTCAGACTCCCAGGACAATCTTTATGGTAAATGTATTGCACATTTGATTTTTCCAGTCAAAAACTAATAAGAACAAATATTCATAGACAACTGTAATATAGCATTAATAGTCTTATTTAAATATTGCATGTGTGGGAATTCCTGTAGCTACTCATGGTTAAAGGTTAATAAACATGCACTGTTTTCTATATATTTACAAAAAAAAAAAATACACTTCTCACATTTTTCCAATATTCACAAGTCAGCAATTGTGACATGATTGGAGTTTTATTTGGTAATGTCACAAAATATTATTACACATAATGTTAATGCCCTAAATTGCATGTAAGCACATGTTTCATAGATGACCCCCAAGTACTCCTGTGGAATTCCATGAGTTATTTGTTTACTAATGATGGCTGATAACCTGTACTACACTGTTACACAGTGACAAACATCAATAATTTACATAACCATAATAATCTTCTGATCATTTATTGCATAACATTTGAGCTAAATATGTAAGCAAATGTTTTTATAGATGACCCCCAAGTACTCCAGTGGAATTATATGAGTTTTATGTTACTATATGTGATATGATGATTACATGTGATAACATAACCTGCACTTCACTGGCTGCCTGTTACCATCACAACCCTGAGAAAGTGGACAGACCAGGATGAGGAGGCTCTGCACGCTGGACTAAAGGAGACACACTGGAACTTGATAGGATCCTCATATGGAGAGAACACAGATGAACACTGACTAAACTGTTTCCTCAGTAACTACTCCATTTTCCATAAACCCCCAGTTTTAAAGGGCATCATCATGGGCTACTTGAACAGGCTAACATCAGTTCGTGAGTTCAGGCCATGCCTGGTGGTAGTATGTGGGGAGACTGATTGGAGGGGGAGTGGACTCTGAGAACTTGGGCTGGAGTTCTGGGCAGGTTCTGCCTGTAGCTAGAAGGCTGGACCTTCATAGCTGTAGTAGTACTGAGGAACAGGGAGGATATGGGGTGGAGGTGGGGATTGAGAACACTTTGACACTGTGCTACCTTATCAAAATGTTCTCCCGTAGCGCCTATTTACAGGTAAACCCGTAAATAAAACCTCTAGGTATGATATTTTGATAGGCTAAAACTCCTTATCAAAAATACCAGTGTTAAAACTACAAGGCTGAATTTAACAGCATTTTGCTTGAATGTTCCTGTTTCACCTTAAATGGTGCAGCAATTATGATTAGCCATCACAAACATTAGCAAACAGGACAAAATACTGACTTATTTTTGCCATTTCACAGAACCAACAAGTTAATGTTACTCAGCTGTAAAGTGGAAATAGAGAAACCTTCTCATATCAGGCCTTTCAACTCTCCAGGAAGCTGAAGTCTTGCTTTTTCACCAGCTGCTTGTGTGAATTTTCCCGTTCCACCAGACAGTATAAGGTGATGTTATGAGTGGTCAGTCTATGTCTATGTAACACTCAGCACTGGATTCACCTCAGATGGAACTCAGTCTACAGCTCACATGTACTAATACTGTAAACAGTAATTAACTGGGTGACCTCACTCTGATTAACAACAGTGGCCAGAGAGGCGGCCATGACTCACGCTACAATGGCACTGATCACCCTTTGAGTCCACTCCTGATCAATAAACTATAAATGACTGCAAATGTAAAGGTAAATAAAATGTAAAATTACATAGTT
Organism: Colossoma macropomum; assembly: GCF_904425465.1. Taxonomy (NCBI): domain Eukaryota; kingdom Metazoa; phylum Chordata; class Actinopteri; order Characiformes; family Serrasalmidae; genus Colossoma; species Colossoma macropomum. The sequence continues at coordinate 6,208,122 of NW_023494786.1, read as the reverse complement.
TATCAAAATAACAATAAAACTTCATCACACTGCCCACCAGGCAGATTTGACATCTGCAGTTACCACAGCATAAACTTCCTTTCTACTAACAGCTCCAGTGTTGAAACCTAAACTCTAACCTTTACAGCCCAGGAATATGTTTACAATGATTCACTGTCAGAGCTGCTGTTTACTGGTAGCAGATATTTACCCTGAGTCAGAGGATCCTCTCCCTCCACTGGACTGTGCTGGTAACATCATGGACCAGTGACTCTTCATAGACACACAGCTGGGTTCTCCTCCTCTGCTGAGTTTAAGAGGTTCCCCCATGGACCAGTGACTCTTCATAGACATACAGCTGGGTTCTCCTTCTCCTCTGCTGAGTTTAAGAGGTTCCTCCATGGACCAGTCACTCTTCACAGACACACAGCTGGGTTCTCCTCCTCTGCTGAATTTAAGAGGTTCCTCCATGGACCAGTCACTCTTCATAGACACACAGCTGGGTTCTCCTTCTCCTCTGCTGAGTTTAAGAGGTTCCTCCATAGACTGGTCACTCTTCACAGACACACAGCTGGGTTCTGGAGATCCTGCACGCTTCACTCTGAGAAAAGTTTATCCACAGTGAGATTAAAGTGCTGAGTAATTATGTTCTTCACTAAGACTCATTTACTCTGATCATAAGTCACGATTTCCTCTTTCTGTTTAATCAGATTAAGAGCTGATATAAAGTTACTCACTTTGAGTCAGAGGTTCTTCCTCCACTGCTGGAGTGATGAAGCTCCATCACTGCGGTTTTACTCTCCACACCCAGCTGGACACTGGAGATGCTGCTAAGAACAGTTATATTTCATAAAAATGCATAGTTACTCTTTGTTGACCAGTGAGTTTGTTGTTGACACAGCAGGAAATGTTTTTTCATTAAAATGATCCAATCCATATTTATCATTATGGAAGAAGTTGAAGCAGACAGAGGAAACAGGCTCTAGACCTACTGATCACATCTGCTGCTGCTCCAGTCTTTATTAATCATAATCAGTCATTATATGATACTGATCTGTAGTGAAGGCTGTGTAGAGCTCATACTGTCCATCATACAGAACTGCACATTAGAAGGTTTTTTATCACTTTGTACAGGAATTCTGGACATTAGAAAACTTCAACGTAAAAGACAACCTAAATGTTATAAAAGATGATTTTACATTAAACTGAGGTGAACAAAGTCAATTAATACAGATGAAGTGTGATACAGGGTGATGGAAACAGAGTTTTGAATAAACAATGATGTTGTGGAGACATAAATCTCATATTTCAGCTTCATCTGATCTCCATAATAATAAAAGGTCTCTGTGTAATATTGATCCAGAACTGTGTGGTCATTCTCAGGTGGACGCTGTTGGAGTGGAACAGTAATCTGATCTCTCAGTAAATGGTCCATCACTCTGAGCTGCTGTAGTTCAGCCGTCTACAGATGACCAATCTACTCAGAGCTAATAGAGGCTCAGACTCTCCATTAGGCTGCAGTTAGGTTCTCTTTAGTTCCACAGGACTAATCCTGTTATGGCATCTTAAGGATCTTCATAGAGTAGCTGATAGAAACACTCAGAGACTGATGAACTGAGCTTTTAATAAACTGTATTTACTGATAGAATCTCAGTATAAACAGACAGTAGAACTGATCACCTCTATAACCCTGATAGTCATGATCAATAACGTTACTGTCTCTCTCTGATCTCTCAGTTCATTATTAATAAACTGTATTTACTGATAGAATCTCAGTATAAACAGACAGTAGAACTGATCACCTCTATAATCCTGATAATCTTTATCAATAACGTCACTGTCTCTCTCTGATCTCTCAGTTCATTATTAATAAACTGTATTTACTGATAGAATCTCAGTATAAACAGACAGTAGAACTGATAATCTCTATAACCCTGATAATCTTTATCAATAACGTTACTGTCTCTCTCTGATCTCTCAGTTCATTATTAATAAATTGTATTCACTGATAGAATCTCAGTATAAACAGACAGTAGAACTGATCACCTCTATAATCCTGATAGTCATGATCAATAATGTTACTGTCTCTCTCTGATCTCTCAGTTCATTATTAATAAACTGTATTTACTGATAGAATATATACTGTATTCATGATGATCTGTGTTTATTCTAACACAAAGTATAGTGAATCTCATCTGTGATGAGAGGTTATGGCAATAATGCTGATGTTATCTGCACTTCTAATCACTTTTATTGATCTATGAAAGCTTCCTGGAGGTGTTCTATTACAAAGTGTAGAAAACTAGTGGAGCTGCTTTAGTTTCTACACAGACAGCATCAGGAATTCACTTCCTCCTAAAGTCCTTCACCCTCAACACTCACAAGGGCATTAACACCTTATTCACTTTAGATTTTAATGAACTCCTATAAAACTTTATATATTTATTATTAGAGTTTAATGAAGTGTATTTTTATTAAGTTTCTTGTTTTGTGCATACGATTTTGTTTTGCAACTATTCTATTTCTTTGAGTATTACTCTTTTATTTCTAAGTCTGAATTGTTTTTATTATTACTTTTTAATCAAAAACATACTGTTATTGTTTTCTGAATGTTCTTGTGTATAAGCTCTGTGAGCTGCTAAGTTTAAAGCTGTTATTATAATAAATATCATCATTAATGCAGATCAGAGGACTCCTCAGTGATATCTGTGAGGAACTGAAAGCACTTTTACCTTTTCTGAGGTTTGTCTAGACGTCTTCAGTGAGAAAGTCCAAGTCCACCTTCATCTGTGTTCATTTACAGCAGATCTACAACAGAAACATCACTGACCACCAACACAGACACTTCATCTCCATTTCAGTAGAATATGTTCTCCCACTGGAGCCTTTAGAACATTAGAGAGCTGAATTCTCTCTGTCTCAGTCCAGACTGAACCAGAACACGGCTGAACTTTGTTTTCTTTAGAACCAGAGAAACTGGTTGGAGCTCATTTCAGTCTCATTACATCACCAGAGGATCTGAAACTACACTCTGCTGCAGATGTCACTGATTGTCCCTCACCAGCAATGCTCTAATTATTACATTATTATTATTATTGTGTGTGTGTGGGGTGCAGTGAGGGGTCCACATTTTTGTCTCCAGTTAAAGTTCAGACTAAAAGTCTTCATTTCAGTTGCTCTGACCTTTCACCCATAAACTGGTTTAACTGGTCTTACTTGTGAGAGGCAAAGAACCGAACACATTTTAAAGGAGTCCCATGGAAGTTCCAGTATTCATGAAGTCCAGTCCATGTTTCAGCCAAACATTCATGAAAGAAGGCAAACAAATAAAAATAAATAAATAAATAAATAAATAAACAAAAAATAAAAAAAATGTTCACTGAACTTGATTTACTGTCACAAAGCCTCAAAGAACTGTGTTGCTCTAGTGTCTGTTGCAGCTCTGCAACTGAGCAAACTAATACAGTACTGCCCCCTAGTGGAGCACAATATTAACCAGAACCAGCAGTACTTTCTTGTTCATTCCAAACATGCACTACAACTTATGCTGAACCACAAACCAATAAACTGAGAATAACGATAACTCTCAGCTGTCAGTCCTTGTCTGTTTGATGTCCTGTTGTAACAAACACAGCTTATTCACAGGCCACTCCAGCATGTATGTCTTGGTTTGTAGCTTGGTTTGGTGCACTGGTCCACTGAAGTCAGGTAAGGCTTGGTTTGTTTTTTCGATTATCTAGTTTTGTGGGGATGAACTACATACAACTATTACAGTATCTCTCTGCTTCAAGCTTCTTCTTGCTCTGGATCATTTCTGGTGCTCTTGTAAAAGTGGCAGGTATTCCCAAGTTCATCTGGTCCATGTAAGAAGCACTTTAGTCAGAGGATCATATTTATAGTCTACACCAAACTTCCTTCCAGCCTCTATACACACACCGCTCATCTCAAAAGCAGCCGGTTCTCCTCAGTGTTATGCATTTTAATGTCTTTGGGCTTCACTGAAAAGGCCGGAGCAGCTTTCTAGCACGTACTAATGTAGAGGCCCACCGATGCATGTGCACCAGCTGGAGGACCACCATACGTCCTGGGGTCATTGATGTCAAGGTGATGGATGTTTTGTGCTGCCACGTTTCCAGGGTTTTTCCCCTCTGCCTGATGTCTACCTGAACCTGGAGGGGTGATCAAACAATAAAAGAAAACAGATTCAGAGTGATGATGTCATTCACATCAGCTCCTGAAGGAATGACTCATAGCCTACTTCCCCAACGTCGCCTGACAGAAGCATCTAATGGACAAGAAATTAAAAAGAAAAAAGTTACCTGGCAGGTCAGACGTCAGTTTTGTGTATACGAGACGCTCCATTTGTGTCTCCTTTATCTTTAAAGTGATGTGTATAAAGTTTTAAAACGCTTTGAGGTTTTAAAACTTTTCATGCGCACACAAAACACACGGATCGGCATCGGCTGAATAAAGACCATTAGAACCATTAGAGTCCTTTACACTGTGATATCAGCCCATGAGGAGAACACTAAACACCATTAGTGCCTACTGGACACCACCAGGAACCAGCAGGCCCTCTTCATGGTTTGTGTGGCTGTTTTCAGCGGGGGCTGCTTTACTGCGAGTCTCAGCGAGACCCCTGCAGTGAGAAGGTAAAGAAGCAGCGCTCCAGCTCGCTGTTTATTCACACGCGCTGCCTCCGCGCGGATAGTCTTGCCTTTCATTTCGGCGCCCAGGTTAACAGGACAGCGCGTGCACACAGGCTGCGCGAGACCCAGACACGCAGCTAAATACACTGAAATAAGCCGTGAAGATCAGTGAAGGTCAAACAGAGAACCGTGTACAAACTTTACAACGCTGCTTTTATTTAGTTCATGACGAAACACCAGTCAGTCATTCTGAGCTGCAGACAGATTTCCTGACCGGTCCACCAGGCCTGAAACTCTCTCCTCATCACAGTCAGAGCGCTGTGGAGGACAGACAGACAGACAGACAGGCCGTGCACTTTTATGAATGATGTGTTTATTGATCAGAGTGACTGATGTGTCCGTCTGTCCGTCTGAAGCAGGACTGTCTGTGTATCCGTCTCTCTGCAGCTCACACGCTGTCTGTGTGACAGACCAGTGCGTTCAGCTGTAGGAAGGCGCAGCTGGACATCCAGCCCCGCCCACATCTGACCCGGCCTACCGCACGTCACCTCACGAGCCTGTCAATCATGCTGTACGTTCAAGAACCACGGCGTAGCGCTTGATTTACGCATGTGGCGCAACATTGTTTACAGGTTTTCCATCATTGTTAGACTGAACATTGCTTCTCTTTTCAGTAAGGATATCTACTGAACACATATCGACTCTCGTTATCAACAATCAGTAGATTATTATTTTGAATTGTAGAGTCTTTAAGTAATTGGCAGCCAAAATCCCCAAACTTGTCAGTACACATTGGCTATGTTTACATGCAACGATTTTTGGCAATCCGATTGAATACAATCCGATTACAGATTTAGACTGAGGTGTTTATATGCACACTCTATTTAACAATCTGATGGAAAATCTTCGTTTACATGCTCACTACAAGTAATCCGATGCAAAATGACGCGCATGCGTGGAGTAGCGCTTAGAGTAAACGTTACCATGACAGCGAACATCACGTGAGGTCCAGACCAGTTTCTGCTCCGCCATGTTGAGCGGTGTAAACTTTCGCCGTGACGCGACGCACATGCGCAGAACACGTTCCGATTGGAATGTAATCGGATTCAGGCGTTTACATGGCTATTATTCTTCTATTTAACGGGTTATTTAGTTTACCCACCTCGTTTAATCGGATAGAAATTGTATTCCGAATGGCCTCAATCGGATTAGACTATTCCGATTGAGGTGTTTACATGGACGTATTCTATTCCGATTGAGCTATTAGTCGGATTATTAACGGATTATCAGGCTGCATGTAAACGTGGCTATTGTAAAATGGTCATTTCCAATAAGTAGTAAAACCAGCAGATATCAGTTGAGTTTAATGCTATACATGTACATATGAATTATGAAGTAATTTCACTCTGGCATTTTTCAGTAATTTGTAGTCAAAATCCTCATAATTGTTAGTCCAACTAAATAATAACTGAAATTTGAAACTAATAAAATAACATTAATGGATATCAGTTAAGAGTCATTTCTATTATGCACCTAAAGTTATATGAAGTGATTCTACTGTAGTATTTCAAGTCATTAGCAGTCAAAATCCTCACCTTCATCAAGAAGTCATTCTGCATGTTTGACTGCAAAAGGTCAGTGAGATGATCGACTCAGCCATCCACTTCAGTTGCAGGAGAACGCTCTGAGTTGCCAAACCAGCAGCTGGTCTCAACCATTTCTATAAAGAATCTTAGATCTCCCTCAGTCTGACACTGTATGAACTTAATAATGCATAATGAATAAATTAATAAATGGTTGATTTATTAAAATGTTTATTTGTTCAAATAAGTTAAATTGTATCCAGTGGATTGGTTTTGGTAATTTCAGATGAATACAAGCTCAAAACATGCAATAAATAATACTTTTCATTTTTTCTGATTTCTTTGTAGTGAAACAAATGTTAAAATTCTCTTTGGTTCAGGTAATTTTACCTTGTTGGAAGACTCCATACTTAAAATGCACTCTAGACAAGCACCTGTTGCACAGTATTGTTAAAAGATTGTGGAAATTTGATTTTGTAAATGCATTTCAAATTTGCGTATGTAATAAAAAAGGAGATTAGTTGTAAATTTTACGTGTTGCAAACTAATAATTCTACTGGTTTCATTTTCATTTAAAGGGTTTTTTTTTAAAACATTTTACGCTGTTTCTGGTTTACAAATACAAATATTCTATCTAATCTTCCTCTTATTTCATGTTATGAATCTGTTTTTACACTATCCTTTAGAATCATCAACAACCTTTGTAAAAAGAGCAAGTAGTCCAGGAATTAAAGACAACAATGATCTCTTAAATCTTCTGAATTTATTTTTTTTTTCTCTCCAATACAAACATATAACAGATTTTGGCACACTTGCATTTCACGACACTGAATTTTGTTTTTTTTGTTTGATTTCTCTTCAAACTGTGCATTAATTCTGCAGATGTCCAGCTCTTTTGGTTGGACCCCATGTCCTTTTAATGACATGTCAATGGGTGGATGCTGGGTGGATGAAAGATTTTGCCACTGCAAACACTCTATTTGCATAATCAACACACTGAGCATTGAGGTGTTTCTGTGCTGTAATGTCCATTTTGATGGGGGCATGTCGTGGTGGGAGTGACTAAGGCACTTCTGTTCTGGTGGTCTTTGTTTCACTGCTTCACTGGGATACATGATGTTTAAACTGGTCTTTGCATATTGTTGTTTGGCTGCAATAAAGACAATGAAATTGCGCTGTGGATCTGCATTCATTGATGCATTTGCAGATGAAGTAACCTGTAAGAAAACAACGCCAAGACCAAAGTTAGCAACACTGCAGATGCAGAAACGTATACAAAACACGCAAACAAGAAAATTAGCTTATAAATATTCACATCACTTCAGTGGCTCCCGCTAAGAAATTAGCCTACAGCTCATCTTGTTTATCTTGATAGTAAGATGCAAGTGCATTTCTGTATATCTATCTATCTATCTATCTATCTATCTATCTCTCTGTCTGTCTGTCTGTCTTCTACAAACATTTGTGAAAGAATGAGTCACTCTCAGGAGCTCAGTGAAATCCAGTGTGGTACCGTGATAGGATGCCACCTGTGCAACAAGTCCAGTCATGAAATTTCCTCACTACTAAATATTCCACAGTCAACTGTCAGTGGTATTATAACAAAGTGGAAGCGATTGGGAACGACAGCAACTCTGCCACGAAATGTTAGGCCACGAAAAATGACAGAGCGGGGTCAGCGGATGCTGAGGCGCATAGTGCGCAGAGGTCACCAACTTTCTGCAGTCAATTGCTACAGACCTCCAAACTTCGTGTGGCCTTCAGATTAGCTCAAGAACAGTGTAGAGAGCTTCATGGAATGGATTTCCATGGCCGAGCAGCTGCATCCAAGCCTTACATCTCCAAGCGCAATGCAAAGCATCAAATGCAGTGGTGTAAAGCGCCGCCACTGGACTCTAGAGCAGTGGAGACGTGTTCTCTGGAGTGACTATTCACGTTTCTCCATTTGGCAATCCGATGGACGAGTCTGGGTTTGGCGGTTGCCAGGAGACCGGTACTTGTCTGACTGCGTTGTGCCAAGTGTAAAGTTTGGTGTGTTTGTTTTTCAGGAGTTGGGCTTGTCCCCTTAGTTCCAGTAAAAGGAACTCTTAATGCTTCAGCAGACCAAGAGATTTTGGACAATTTTTGCTACCAACTTTGTGGGAACAGTTTGGGGAGTTTAGCCCCTTCCTGTTCCAACATGACTGCACACCAGTGCATAAAGCAAAGTCCATAAAGACATGGATGAACAAGTTTGGTGTGGAAGAACTTGACTGACCTGCACAGAGTCCAGACCTCAACCCGATAGAACACCTTTGGGATGAATTAGAGCGGAGACTGCGAGCCAGGCCTTCTCGTCCAACATCAGTGTCTGACCTCACAAATGCACTTCTAGAAGAATGGTCAAAAATTCCCATAAACACTCCTAAACCTTGTGGAAAGCCTTCCCAGAAGAGCTGAAGCTGTTATAGCTGCAAAGGATGGGCTGACATCATATTAAACCCTATGGATTAAGAGTGGGATCTCACCCAATTTCATATGCGTGTGAAGGTAGATGAGCAAATACTTTTGGCAATATAGTGTATATAAACACATGTTGGTACATCTTATGCTGCCTTCTAGACAACATCTTTGTCCACGAGTTTCAATGTTCTGTATGTCTTACCACAGAATGGCAGCATAATCAGAGGGTGCTAGACTGACCATGTGAAGTTGTTTGTTGCAGATATGTTGAGCTGAATTGTTTTTACTGTTGCCAGATTTTGAATAAAGCAGTATTCCTTTCACTCAGAATGGCCCCTTCATAATTTTACACTCTTTTAAATCTGCAAAGTACATTTTATATTCAATTTTGATGTGAACTCAGAATTTTGGTTTTCTATTTTTACCTTTTGCGTGAAGTTTTCATTGGAAATTTAAATTGGTGTTTTCAAATTCTTCCATGTTTCAACCTTTAATTAGACTTCATTGAGCTGTGGGATTAAAACCAACATCCATTATTGTACTACCATTTTTTAGCTTACTATAACTTCACTGTCATCATAAATCAAGCTTTAATTACAAGATATGACACATCATTTGAGACACAAGTTAACCTGTTCTGCTGTTAGTAAACAACCATGTGAGAAAATAGAAGTATCTGGAAGTTAGCCTACTCTTTGTTTACAGCATTCTTTTAGCATTTCTTGTTGTCAGCATTTTTAACTTTTAGAAGCTATTGGCAGTGAAAACAAGAGGATGCTGTAATTTTATATTATTTTTATTTTGTCATTCATAGCTCATTGAAACAAGCAGTCTTAGTGCAGACACTAACCTGTCAATCAATACCACAATTGTTTTAGTTTATAAGTTTAGTTTTAAATCTCAAGACTGAGGGAAAACTGATTGTATGGATTGTACTATCAGTGTATGCTCACTGATTATTCTCCATTATCAAGTGCAGAATGTTATTTTTTGAGATTTGTAAAGTAAAAATGCTTAGATTGAGATGTAAACTTTAATTTATATTAATGTGTTTGAGAAACTGTCTAATACGTGGAATAAAGAACTGGAATTGTGCATAACTAAACTAACACTGAGTCAGTGGGTTGCACGACTTGTGTGCTGCCTTTCCTTCCAATGAAACCACATATATGTCACATGTGTCTCCTCAGCTCATTATTACAGCTGCTCTGTACAGTGAAACAAAGACGATGAAGCTGTTCAGAGCAGGTAAGAAAACTAAATTAATATTTGATTGATTTCATTTGATTAATGTTGACTTTGTTACCATCACTATTAAGAAATTGGCAGTAATCAAGAATTGATTTATCTATTTTTATATTTTCAAAAGATTAATTAATTCTTATGCTTTTTATGTATCCACAGTTTTTTACCAAAGGGATACAGCCTGTGTGTCTGTTCTGAAGAACAAATGCCTGCAGTATAAAGGTAAGAACTGTTTGTAAGTTCATGCAAGATTAATGTGAATATGTTTAGGAGAAAATACACTAATAAATGTGAGTATATTTATGAGTGCACATCACACTTTTACCTAATAGAAAATGATTGGAATAAGTGGAACAAGCATCTAGAAAAGATTGGTTACATTTGAGTATGTTAAGAAGTGGAGAGCGCAGCTTTATTTTGAGTGCTGTCTTATAACATCTTAATTATATGAGGAGACATAAGAAACAGGAAGGAGACAGACAGATGATGAGGGTAGCGCAGATCACTGCAACTACAAAAAAACAAAAAAAACAGGAAATCTGCAAAAACAGAATGTGACTGATGTGGTTAGTGCTGCTAGAAGGGAGTTAAGCCAAGCAGTTTTGTCTGGGAGCTCTGAGGGTTTTGTATAGTCTGGATGCATTTTATTGCAATAATATTTTAACAGTTAAAATTAAGGTTAGTATATTTTATTAGCTGTTATATATGAAAAAATCATGTCCTGCCGACATTTAGGGGAGAAAATGTACACAGGACAAAATGTGTTGGTTTTGGAGCATTGTTGCTTCCCATGGGGCGCAATAACAGCATTTTCAACAACAAAAACAAACTATTTAGACCTGGAGTTTCTGATATGGACAAATCCAGAGTTCAGGGCTGTATTGCGTTTAGGCCACTCCCTTTAAAACAAGCCTTTACCTTCAGCACAATTAATGAGGCTTTACGGTCATCATTCTATAAAAGGTCTGAAGGAAACAGCATTAGTCCCTTTAGCTCTCCTAAACAGAGGATCTGAAAACATTTCAGTTAAACTCAAAATTTAAGATATGATTCAGAGCATAAGGAGGTAAACTACAAACTAGCACAGCTTTGAAAATGTCCTTTAGTTTAAAAAGACACACAGGATGATGCTGTTCTGAAATAAAATCAATCCCAACATACTAGTGTGAAAATGACAATAATATCTGAGAATGAAATGAGAATGAATTATTTATTCTATAATGCAGTATTTATATATTTATTATATTTAATATTGGCCTCAGGCAACATTTCAGTGTTTTACTCCATATTTTACATCACCCATGTGAAATTTTGTGGCTACAACAAGTGGTGAGACAGGTTCTTCATGGTAGCGGATATTGCGCAATAGAACAGCTCTTCACTTCAAAGTCTGAATGGTGGGCAGAGCTGAGAGACGCCTCTGTTTTGGTCAAACTCCTCCCGCTGCGCAGATTAATGAGGATGTATGCATTATTGTTTTTGGTGAACTATTCTCAGTCCAGCAGTGACACTGAGGTGTTTAAAAACTCCAGCAGCACTGCTGTGTCTGATCCACTCAGACCAGTGCAACACACACAAATACACCACCACCACATTAGTGCCACAGAAGACTGAGTGAAATTGCATTTCATTTAAGAAATTAAATAGTGCCAAATTATTAATTTTAATAAGACATAAATATCATAAATAAGACATCAACTGTAATGTTTAAATTCTCAAAAATGTGGTAGCATACATTATGATTTTATGGAACAAATCAGTATAAAAGCTGCACAGAAATATTTTTTACAGTGCCTTCAAATATTGGCAGCCCTGGTGAACATGTGCAAAATGGCTGTAAACAATACTCTTTATTGCTTATCCTTTTGATCTTCAAAATATGAACAAAAATCTTAAATCTTATCAGAAATAAATATTTTTCTCCAATCTGTGTGTTTAACCCTTCATTTAATACTTTGTAGCCTCCCTTTGCAATGATCACAGCTCTGACTCCACCTATTTATGCTTAATGAGACTGAAGAACACATGACAACTGATCTGAGACCATTCCTCTATGCAGATTCTGAGCTCCACACTGTGGACTCTCCTCTTCAGCTCCTCCCACAGGTTTTCTAAGGGGTTTAGGTCAGGGGACTGGGGAAGGCCATGGCAGAACTTTAAATCTGTGGCCTTTGAACCATTTTTGAGTTTATTTTGAGGTGTGCTTCGGATCATTGTCCTGCTGGAAGATTAACCAGTTTAAGCTTCTGGGCTGAGGCAGTCAGGTTTTGATTTAATATCTGCTGGTACGTTGTAATTGATGGAGTTGATGGCCTGATTGATGGGTTGAGGGCCTTTGGAAGAAAATCAGCCCCACAACAACAGGGGTCCATTACCATACCTCACAGTGGGGATGAGGTACTTTTCTGCATGGCTATCTTTGTGTCTGTATCACTTGAACCATCCTCCTCATTTTGCATGCAGTCAGTATAGCCATACATCCTTCCTGACAGATTCTTAACATCTCCATGTTGCTTATTAATTATTGCCCTGATAGTGAATATGGGCATTTTCAGCTGTTTAGCGTTTCTTGCAGCTGTTTCCTGATTTATGCAGCTCAACATCCTTTTCTCACACCTTATACTATATTGATTGGAATTTATCTTAATGATGGATAAAATGGGACTTTACCCATGTGCCACCTCATATTTATACTCTAGTGAAACAGGAAACCATGGCTTACCTAATCAATCAGGTGTAAACATAAAACATGAACAGAAATATTTTCTAACAGTACCAACAAATGATTTATTTCATGATAAGATTTAGTTTGTTTTCTTTCAATCACTGTACTACAACTAAAGGTTAGATTTTTGTCAGTATTTTGATAGCAATGAAGAATGTTTTTAAGAGCCTGTTTTGCTCATGTTTGCCAGATGTGCCAATATATGTGGAGGCCACTGTAGAATGATAAATTAAAGGCTAAAAACTTTCACTAATAAAATATAGTTATTATATTTTGTTCAAATTTATAAGTAGTATAGTAGTATAGTATAGTAAGTGGTCAACACAGCAAAACCGTCAAGCTCTGATTCATCTGTCCACACAGTTGTTATTAATGTTAAATGTTTTAACAGTCCTCCTATTGTTTATTTAGTTTTTCAGCAAGGTTTTCAGAGTTGAGCTACCACCGCCTTGGCAGGAGAGCCGGATAAAAACCTTAAAGGAGATTTTACAAAAGGCAAGAAATTAATTTGATCTTCTGCTCAAGTGACTCAGTGTTTCTGACACTTACAAACTTAGGTGGCTATAAAAAGTGTCTGATTTATGTCCAAGATGAGTTGTAGATGTCTAGTTATGGGGACAAAGGGCCAGTGCACCTTACGTGATAAGCAGGACCTTTATGGTGCTGCATCCTCACACTTTAGTTAATGTTATGGTAAGTAACTCGTATTTAACTTTGCGCGTTTAATATGTTACAAATGTAAGAAAGAGCAGGTATAGTTCAGCATTTAATGCTTATAAAATGATGGCAAGTACCACAAACTACTTCAGTAAATACATACATACCTGATAAAGAAGTACAGAGTAATATAGAGTAAATACCTTTATCTAGTACATTAGATGATTCCATATTAATTGATACATTTATAAGTAAGGCCTTGGTAATACATACTATGTACTTTGTATCTGACCAGCAAAAAATACTTGACATTAGATACTAGATGCTTGTTGTACCATAAAAGAAAGTGTTTTTTTTGTTACTTTTGTTAGACAATCCATTAATTCTACATATATTCGAATTCTGAGTTATGACACACCTTCTAATTCACATTTATTAGCCACAACTGAGTCGTTTGTCTTTGTTATTTAAAAATAATTAATTTAGTTGTATTGGTTAGTAATTGGGAGAAGTTACCAATGTATATTTAGGTCAGGAAAAATAGTATTTGTTGACAAAACTGTGTTGTAAGAATGAGACGGTGCTCATTTTAAATGTCAACATGCTTTTCATCATTATTTATTCTTAAACTCTTAAATATTTTGACACCAGTTTGGTGATAATTGGGCAAAAATCAGTAGCAGTAGCTCATACTTTTTTCCCCACATTTTGCTAAATGTCTAAAAATGTGCTTTGGAGCTAAAAATGTATGCAAAGTAGTTAAGACGATTTTATAGGCAAATTAATTAAGTGCAGAAAAGCTTGTTCTTGTCTATATAACTCTATAATAATTTGTAGTTAATAATTAATAACTTAGTTGCACTTCTAGTTGCATGCATATAGTCAGTTGTATACTCATTTTTATAAATTATTTGTACACAAAGTGGAGAGAGGAGCTGCCGAGTGCCTATCCTCTGTTGAGTCACTCACTAAAGAGTTCCAAATTGCCTCTGGAAGCAACATCAGCAAAAGAACTGCGAGTCAGGAGCTTCACAAAATGCACAGTGCCAAAAGGGCGAGGTGGAGTGGTGTAAAGCACACCACAACTCTGAAGCAGTGGAAACGTGTTCTGAGGAGTGATGAATCACACTTCTCTTTCTGGCAGTCTGATGGATGAGTCTGGGTTTGGCAAATGCCAGGAGAACATTACCTGCCTGACTGCATTGTGCCAGCTGTAAAGTTTGGTGGGGTTGTTTTTCAGGGGTTGGCCTAGAACCCTTAGCTCCATTTTGAAATCAGATGAATCTTTTTGAATCACCCTGTAGTTTATGTTTCAAATGGCTTTTATTGTTACTGAGTTTGAACGAATTTGTAAAAAAAATAAAATAAATAAGAGCACTGTATTGCTTGCGGCTGTTGCAGCCACAGCAAACAAATGGTCTTGTTAATATTTTGGATATTACTGTTCCCTAAAATGCTACACACACTACAACCCCTTTTCCAAAAAAGTTGGGACGCTCTAAATAGAATGTAAATAAAACCAGAATGAAATGATGTGCAAATCATTTAAACCCTATAATTAAAAAAAATTGTACAAAGACAACATATCAAAGGTTTCAAAAAAGTTGGTACAGGACAAGTTTACCACTGTGCTGCATCGCCTCTTCCTTTAACAACACTCTGTACCCATTTGGGAACTGAAGAGACAAATTGGTGTAGTTTTGAAAGATAAATTTTTCTCATTCTTGTTTGACATTTCATTGTCTGCTTTGTGCCATTTTTCATTTCATAATGCGGCAATAGTTTTCACTATGTGAGAGGTCTGGACTGCAGGCAGGTCAGTTTAGCACCCAGTTTAGATCAGTTTTGACTCTTTTACTACAGAGCAATGCTGTTGTAATACATGCAGACTGTGGTTTAACATTATCTTGCTGAAATAAGCAAGGCATTCCTTGAAAAAGACATCATCTGGATGGCAGCATATGTTCCTCCAAAACCTGTATATGTTGCTCAGCGTTAATGGTGCTTTCACAGATGTGCAAGCCACTCATGCCGTGTGCACTAACACACCCCCGTGCCATCACGGATGCTGGCTTTTGAACTGTGCACTGATAACAAGCCGGATGGTCCCTCTCCTCTTTAGCCCAGAGGATGCAGTGTCCATGATTTCCAAAAAGAATTTTGATTCGTTGAACCACTTTACCCCTTCACCTTAGTCCATCTCAAATGAACTTGGGCCCAGAGAAGTCATTAACGTTTATGGATCCTGTTTATATATGGTTTTTTAATTGCATGGTTGAGTTTTAACTTGCATTTGTGGATGCTGTGATGAACAGACAGTGGTTTTCAGAAGTGTTTCTGAGCCCATGTAGTGATTTCCTCTGCAAAATCATGTCTGTTTTTAGTGCAGTGCTGCCTGAGGGCCCGAAGATCGCAGCCAGCCAATGTTGATTTTCAGCTTTGTCCGTTGCATACAGAGATTTCTCTGGATTCTCTGAATCTTTTTATGATATTATGTACTGTAGATGACGAAATCCCTAAATTCTTTGCTATTTTACTTTCAGACTTGTTATTCTTGAATTGTTGCACTATTTGATCGTGCAGTCTTTCACAGAGTGGTGAACCCCTCCCTATCTTGACTTCTGAAAGACTAAGCCTCTCCGTGATGCTCTTTTTATAGCCAGTTATGTCACTGACCTGTTGCCATTCAACTTAATTAGTTAATTTGTTTTTTAGCATTACACAACTTTAACAGTCTTTTGTTGCCCCTGCTGCAGCTTTTTGGAAACGTGTTCCTGGCAATAAATGTTCTGTTCTGTGCTTGTTTCTCTGTTTCTGTAGATAAACTCCATTTTCACAGATCTTTTGGTTTATGCAAACTCTTCACTTGGGTCCTCTGACTGCAAGTACCAGTATGGAAACTGCAGAAAAACTCGTCCTGTCTGCCGCAACCAAGATGCAGGAGTTCTGGCGCCTGTGCTTAGTGTCTGACTGGTTAAGTGCCTCCCAAGACTCAAAGGTCAACATCCATGAGGTTCTAGAAGACACACTGTCTCATATCACAGCTGAGACTGTGAGAGCTGTGACTGACTGTTTGCTGAGCATCTGCAGAGAGGAAACATCAGAGGATCTCCAGGAGTTCAGTTCAGATGCACCTCTGTGTAACTTCCTCAAAGCTGTAGCTGACAGCATTAAGGCAGAGAGTTCCCCCAAAGCAGCCACACCAACAGAGTCCAGTAGTGCAACTGGATCCAACATGGTTGAAGAACCTCCTTCTGCTGTACCTCCACAGTCTGATGTGGCTGAAAAAAATGACGACTCAAGTGGTGTCCCATCTGATGATGATCTTTTTGAATCTTTTATTTCCCTTCACATGAGGTTTTCGCCTTGGCCACATCTGGATTCCAGGAACACCTTAAAAAGTAATGTGAACCTCACTGCAACATTAACGGGGGAGCTGCAGAGAACCATTAGTACACCTGCTGTCTTACAAGGACAGGACAGGAAAATAGACAGCGCAGATCAAGAGGAACCGGAAACTGTAAAGAGCATTACTTCTCAGCCACTAGAATTGAGGGGGCCTCGGCCGTGCCACTCCAGAGAAGAGAGCAGCCCAGTTGCCGTCGCATCTGATGATGAACCTCCCCATCAATTGGCTAATTCACTTGATGGTATGACTCTTCATATTGCTAGGAGTGAACCAGCGTCCTGGCAAAGTCAAGCTCACATAGCAACGGGCGATAGATCTTCACCACCTGATCTGTGGATGATTCGGCCACCTTCAGATACAGAGACTAATGCTGTGGAGACCCCAGGCCAGATAAGTTTAACTGGACAGTCCTTTAAGACAAGCTAGGAACCTAAGGCAGGTGTTTCTCCCCATTGTTGTGGTGATATGCAGAGTTATAGAAAAGGAAAACCTGACTGTGAGAGGATCTTGGAAACAATCCTCTCTAACTGCATCAGTGAGGATGATGTCTCAGCTTTCCAGGTTGAGGCCTCAAAGCTGGTCAGCAGTATCCTGATGAATGAGGCCTCAGAGATGGTCATTTCCAATGCAACCAAGCATCCAAGTATAGATTTGAGGACAACCCCTGTAATATCTTCTAGTGTGGAAAGCTGCACATCAGCTGCATCCTCAGCAGTAGTAAACCTGCTGACCTTCAAGTTAAAGAACTATTCTGATGAGGTGTTTAAGTTAGCTGACCCCTCTGTTAAGCCAGCCTTGTACACATATCTGCTCAAGCCGGTCTCTAAACTGATCCTGGACTCCACCAAAGCTAAACTCAGGAAGATTTTAGTGATGAACCTCCTCATTATATGTTTTAAGGTATGAATCATTTCATTCATATTTTCTTATTGGCTGTTTTCTATGTTTTTTATGACTGATGGAAAACCACTGATTTCCACTTTGATGATTCTTCTTATTAAAAGTGTAGCTGATCATTCATTGATTTCACCTCCACATCTTTTAGAACAGTTGAAACGCAACTTTTATCTTCTCTTTACAAAAGCAGAAAAACAGGGAGGAACCAATGACTGTCCTTTCCGAGAAGCAGACTGAGGAGAATCCTGTTCCAACTGGTAAAGACCTGGGTTTCTATATTTTAATTATTTTATACGTGTTATAAACAAGTAATGATGAAATGCCTTAATTCTGAACTTCTGAATGTAGCAAAAATCAATTAATTTAAAATGATCATGTCAGTTGAGACATTTTTTTTATTTAACATGACAGAAAAAACACACAGTAACACCTGTCACACAATGAGACACCAGTGACCTACATACGACAAAAAATCTTCCAAATCTAATTAAGAAAGTGAAACTAAATTATTACATTTGGCATAAAATCAAAGGTTATCATTGATACTTAATGAAAACACTAAGTAAAAGACATACGTCATAAACAACAATTTAAAAATAAATAACTTTGTTAGAAAACTGCTAAACCGTCCAACAAAGTACATTGTCTAAACTGCACTTCTCCACTACTATTTTATGTCATGCTATGTTACAAGATTATGATTAAGAAGAGTAAAGTGGAACAGTCCCCATTTTTCATTTTATGGTTAGATCAATTTCAAATCTTCATGTTTTAAAATAAAATCTTGGCAAAAAATTGTTTTCAGAGAATTAAATGTATATCTAATCTCAAACAAGTTATATACAAGTTTCAGTCAGGTTTTCGTTCTGAGTACTGAGACAGCTTTGGTTCATGTTGTGAATGACCTTAGGCTCAGTGCTGATGCACAAAATCCTTCTATTCTGGTCTTATTGGATCTTTTGAGTGCAACTTTTGATGCTGTTGACCACAAGATTCTAATACATCTTGAATATTGGGTCACCTCTCAGGTACAGTTTTAGAATGATTTAAATCATATTTAGGTAATAGACAATTCATGGTTTCAATGAGAAATCATTCATCGAAAAAAAAAAATATTTTTCTGATAATCAAGGATCTGTAGATAGCTAATGTTGCAAAATTCTCTACAATTAAATCACAAAAAATGGATAATACAAATCTTTGGTACTAAAATTCAGAGAAAATGCTTTATGAGAAACTTGGTTCTGTAGTTATATATACCATGCATTTGTTACAAGCAGACTTGTTTACTGTAATGATCTTCTTACTGGACTTTCTAAGAAAACAACACATCCCTTACAACTCATACAAAATGCGGCAGTACAGATCCTAACAAAAACAAAACAGAGGGCTCATATCTTATGTTCAGCTCTCTTCTACCTTTCACTTAAATCATTCATTCCCTTCATTTTTTTTTGTCAGTGTCTCTGGTATAGCCATGTTACTTTCTGCAAGCATTCTGCTCTGCACTCAAGATCAGCATCCCTAAAGAGATCAACTAAAAGCTTCATATGAAAAGATTATTGTAG
Organism: Colossoma macropomum; assembly: GCF_904425465.1. Classification (NCBI taxonomy): domain Eukaryota; kingdom Metazoa; phylum Chordata; class Actinopteri; order Characiformes; family Serrasalmidae; genus Colossoma; species Colossoma macropomum. The sequence goes on along the minus strand of NW_023494786.1, from coordinate 6,188,968 downwards.
TTAAAATTGCAGAAAAACACATTTTTTACCTTAAAATAGGGCCCTCAGACATGTCTGAGGGGACATGCACTTCCACTTGGCATTTTATATGATTGTTTTAAAAACCAGTATTGCTAAATTGATTATTCAAGAAGGTGTAATCATTAAAATAACCTATTGTTTTATTTTAAAATATAAAAAATGTAACCCTAATGTGTTTTTCAAGTGTGATTTATCTGTAAAGGCTAGGGACACAAAAAAATTACGTTTCTGTAGAATGACCCTAGTATATAATGAGCCTGAAATTTTAAAAGGTTAACTGTATATATACATACATATGTTAATAAGACAGTATGAAACTTTTGAAATATTTTGTTGTTTATTTTATTATATATTGGATTGTCTCCTACACTGAAGAATGTCAGAGAGTCAACCAGAGCTGAGGACTGTACAGATGCTCTGGGTGCAACAGAATCTGCTGGAAAAAACAACCCAGCTGGTCAGTATCAGCAAAATGCTACATCAGTCATTTTCAGTACTGATTTATAGTTTAGATCAGTGTTTCTCTGTATAGTTTTCTCTGCTCTAACACACTTTCAGCTCAAGAAGGGACTGATTAGCTAATGATATGATTCAGATCTGTTAGAGCAGGAAAGCACAGAAGTGTGCAGTGGTTGGTTGGTCTCTAGAACTGGATTTGGGAAACACTGCTTAGCATAATTCATTAAAGCTGAGATTTAAAACAGAATCTAAATATCTCTCATTCTTTTCTCTGACTTAAAGGCCCAAAACCCAAGAAGAAGAATCGAGTCAGTGCCTTCTTCAGACGAGCGTGGCAGAGAGTCAAACTGACCTGCATCTGTTGCTGCTACACCAAGATTCACCCTGCTGATTAATTTTCCCCATTCTGAAATTTTTATTTCTCCTTTCCTTCCATCACTCTTTCCCTTAAATTATACAGTTTGTTCATTATAATCAGTTTTATAACTCATACAGTAAGAATGGGTGCTGATCAAACAGTATATGGTTCCTCCTTCACTCTTCCCTCAGCCTTCACTCTGAGAATTGAACGTTTTATCGCAGTAACAGTGATACAGTTTTGTTTATTTGGCTCTGTGATCCAGAACACTGAATGAAATGAAATGATGATGATGAAGAGCAGAATGTCGGCTTTAATTTGAGGGTATTTACATCTATACTGGTTGAAGCACATTTACAGCTCTTCTAAAGCTGGTAGTCTGCACTTTAACCTCATAGTCATGGTTTTATTCACTATGTCATTTCTTACGGAGTGCAGTGTATTTACAGCTGATCTCAGGCCTTTATATGAGCTGAGCTCCATCCTTATAGATGTTGAGCTCCTCATATAACAGGAACTTTGTTCTGCAGTTCATCTAAAGATGTTCATAGACTACAATGTAAAAATATTTATCCATAATTGCAGTTTGCTTCAGTATCACTCAGTACTGTCTGTCTTGTGGTGGAGCTCCTGTTGTAGATGACTGCATATTGGAATTAAGAGGAACAGATGATTTATGATCACTCCAATTAAAATAACTTCCAAAGAAATTTCCTTAATAACACACTGTAAAGCTGAGGAGTAATATAGTTTAGCTTATTTGAGGAACCAAATAAACAGCACAGTTAACCTTTGGCCTTTTATTAAATTATCTACAGGTTTTGTTAAATCACCTACACTTTTTATCATTTTCCCTTTTCACCTGCTTTTTCCTTTCTCTTTATAGCTCCTTCTGAAATAATCTTTACCAGCTTTCTTTTATTCACACCAAACCCCTTTACTTTTCTTATAAATAAACTTTTTGCAAATATTATTTGCTGTATGTTCATTGAAAGTACTGTCCAGTTGGAAAAATCACATAGACCTTTTTTTAATGTTATGACCAAACTTCATAGTCTGGAGCTACATACAAAACTATAACCTGTAGTTCTGGAAACAAACTTCCTGAATTAAATATTTCAGTTATATTATGAAATATGATAAAGTTGTTTATTTGATGTCATCCAGGGGGAAATGTGTTGGCCTGTCTGGTTACATAAAGACAATAGTATATTGCCAATCAATACATTTTGCAAATGTGTCATATGGCATGACATGAGGTTATAGTCTATTGTTCACAGACAGAAGTAAAACAATCAAAACAATATTAAAATTGTTCACACATTATCTAGGAACCTGGGTTAAAGTAAACCCAACAACCAATTATAAAGATCCAATTAAACTGATTAAACTTACTTTTAACAATAACCGCTAATCCTTTAACACTTCAGTTCACAACTCCCGGGTCCTAGTAAAGTGGACTGTAGTTTGGCCTTTAAAAAATACAATAATTGATTAATTAAAAATTACTGGTAAATTACTCCATTAATAATGTCATTTTCCCCTGTGATGGACTGGCGACCTGTCCAGGGTGTATCCTGCCTTCCGCCCAATGACAGCACCCCACCGCGACCCAGAAGGATAAGCGGTTTAGATGATGTAATAATGTCATTTTTAGTGACAGACCTGCTGACCATCAGCTCCTTAAACGTTAGCTTACATGAACTCATAGTAGTGAAGCTCTACAGACAGTAAACATTACATTCACAGCCTTCAAACTGTATAAATGATCTGATACCTGTTTAGTACATTTCTACCATTAAAATCATCATCAACTACAGTAATTTATCCAGTGTTGATTTTCTTTACTGTGTAAATTCTTCTGGTAATCATAATAATAACTTCATACACAATCAGATATTTACTGTTACTTTATTTGACAGTTAAATTTAAACAGCCTCTCACACAGTTAAAGACAAACACGAAGGCCTCTTTTCCACTGCAGGGCTGAACAGTTCTGAGCACAGAGGGTCACCATTCCAGTGGCATTTCCACACAGACACCCTTCAACCATAGACTATATATAAGTCTATATACGGTCTATGGGTTTGATAAGAAACACTTAAAAACCAGACTCAGTGTTATTTTCTCTATATGATTAACTGACCTTGCTCAGGGTCACAACCATTCAATAGCATGACATAACAACATAGCTATTCATAGATTGATCACTGATTTGATCGCCAAAGCTTCCATCTTACAGCAATTGCTAAATGTTAAACACTAAGAGAGAGGATCTGGTTAGCATCAGCTTAGCTAGCATGCTGCCATCTCTGTTCACCACAGAACAGGCTCGATTCTGACTAACAAAAGATTTACTGAGGCACGTTTAGTTGATAATGACTCAACTCTGGGGAAGTGAAGTCAAGCGGGTGGTGTTTGAGGGACAAAAAGCTGAAATTAAATCTGTTCTGTGGTGTTTGGAGCTGTGGCCTTGTGTCTAAGCTAATGCTAGCGGCGTCCTCTCTCTTAGCTTAGTAAATGAGATTTGAACACTCCAGTACAGGTTTGATTTGTCTAACTGGTGCTCTGCTATCAGAAGAAGGATACAAACTTGTAACAGCGAGAGCAAAGTCAGCTGATTGGTGTTGAGGTGACACAAAGCCGAAATCGAACCTGTTCTGTACTGTTTTACAGAGCAGCTTGCTATGCTAAGCTAACGCAAGTCTATGATGCCCAGTACAGACAGTACAGGCTCGACGTTATACAGGCACAGTCTTTACAGTTTTAGTCAGGTTAGCTACAAGGCTAAAAATAAGTTTTCCCTTATCAGTTCTTCACACTTTTAGTCAGGTTAGCTGCAGGGCTAAAAAAAAATAAGCCTTTCTTTTAAGAATTCTTAACAGTTTTATTCAGGTTAGCTGCAGGGCCAACAAGTAAGCATTTCCTTTAAACAATTCTTCACACTTTTAGTCAGGTTAGCTACAAGCCTAAAAAAAAGCTTTTGACCTGAAGGAAACCATAGTTTTTTCATTCAAGGTTAGCTTGGATATTGTTGCTAAGTCATAAAGCCTGCAAAGTGGTTGGTTAGTGGGAAAATCAAACCACAGAGCCTCTACACATAAGAAAGATTTTAACTGGTAGGTTTATTCCACTGGAGTGGAGCCATATGTTGAGTTGCTGTCACCAAAGATATAAAAGATAAACCAAGATGGTTCCTGTCTGTTTACATCTTGCATCAACCGCTTCGCGCCGCCCCTGTGTCCCGAGGCAACAGCAGTAACTTGTGCTGAAAGAATGGGCAGCGGGCTGAACAACCAAAAACAAAATTGTTTTTTATTCTGATCAGCTCATCTTAAATGCATGTTTATGCTCAGAATACTCACAAGACCCTCACATTTACAAAAATGTACACAAACTTCACTGTAATCATAAAGGAGGGGGAAATAATCACCAGAGTTTGGTGAAATGGGCAGAATTTCCTGCTGGTGTGAATGGGGGCATTATCCAAATTAAAGAGGCTCCAGCCTTGTGATGAATCTCCACACTCACTATTCCCCAAGCCTAACTTCTTTATTTATTTATGGATTTGTTTGATTGACTGATTGACACTTTTTTTAAGTTTACGAGTTTTGTTTTTTCCCTGGAATGTTTTCTCAACACTCTGTGGATGTCCACAACCCCAGTGTGTGGCCAAGTACAGAAGCGCCAAGAGCGCTTATTTATGCAGTGGTGGATGGTACAGTTGTGGTTCAGGGCCTCTAAGCCTATAGTAAACTGTGCTCTGTGTGATGGAGAGAGTTTGCAGTAGCCCACTTAAAGGGGAGGATTATTACCGCCTTGAGGCGGGCCAGTCGAATTACATTAAAAAATACACACTGACTGAACAATACAGTCAAGCCAGATTGTTTTTGATGCCTTCCACCACTGGGTTTAAAGCTGGGGAGGTCAGAGTCTCAAGCGACCTGTAGACTAAATGCAACCATGCCGTCCATCCACCCTCTAAAGAATACAAACACGACATGGGAAGGAGCGATGAGTGCTGCACTCTACAGGGCAAAATCATCCAAGTGAGTATTGATAGATTAATTATTTATAATACAAAGAAACCCACAGTTTCAAATAAATAATATAGAGGCACTAATAAAGCTGAGAAATTGAATTAAATTGCTTAAAATCATGGTTTGTTGAGTATAATTTATTATAGCATAACAAACAGGCACTTGTGGAATAAAATAATCAATTGAAACTATTAGAGGTTAACAAACTTATGGTTTCCTGAAAAAGTGAAGGAGAAGAAAATATATATATATATATATATATATATATATATATATATATATATATATACATATGACATCATATTTTCTCAATATAGTACATAAATTGCAATTCAAATGACATATGCATACAACTGGCAGCACATTCATATCATATTCCTGACTTTTTCAAATTGAAATGAAAATATTAATTAAATTGTGTATTTATAGTCATCAGCCTGGTAAGTGAGTGTTAAAATGTCACGCAGTGTTTAGTAATGCTGGCTCTGTGTTGTCTTACACAAACATCCAGCATCTGCTCCAGAGCTTCCAAGGTTTAGACTTGTCAGTTTCGTGTAGTTAGTATTTTAAAATTTGCATTTGTAACTGCATGACATAAAAGTAAAATGTAGGTGTTTTTTGTAAAGGCATCCCTTAAAAGTAATATAATAACAATAATGATATGTTTGTGGCTGAAGACCATTTTTTGGCTGCCTGTAATATTTTCTAGAAATATTTTTATCTACATATAACTATTGATACATCTGAGATCACATAAACATCACGCATACACACACACACACGCACACACACAACACACTGACACACAAATATTCTGTCACACAAACTCACACACACTATCACACACACTACGAACAACCCACTTACATTCAGTGAATGACACCCGTCCTGTGTGCCTGTTCAAACATGCAGGCACAGACACACAAAAGCCCCACACAAACATAAACCACACATACAGATCCACACACACGCTAGTAGAATCCAATTTGCTTGTATACTTGGCTATCATCTGCTGTAGTTGCGAATCCAAATTTCTCAGTGTTTGAATAGATAACAGTGGCGCGTGTGCTGTGAATGGTAAAGATGACATATGTTAGCTCATCATACATGTTAGGCCAGGGCCCACCAACCATATCCACAAAGGGCCAGAGTGCTTTCATTCCAGTTAAGCAGAAGCACACTTGATTCTACTTGTTCAGCAGGTCTCAGTCTTCTAATGTTTTATTAGCTATATGCTCCTGTTTGATTGAAATGAACAGTAGCAGCCACACCAGCCCTTTTGTGGATAAGTTTAGTGTTAGATCATGGAATTCAGTGACATTTTATGTCTAAGACTAGACTAAGAAGTTATAGACTTGAGTCATCATTTATTGTCTGTGTATTAATGAAGTTATTGTTATGTTAAATAATATTATGGCATTTTTTTTACATTCAATGAGTGCAACAAGGCTTCAAAATGCAAAGACTGGTGCTGTGCCGGTATGGACCACAGTCACATATGCAAGCATTTTGATGTCATTCTTTGGAGGGAAGCTGCTTTGTCTGACATCAGCCTGTCTCAGATGGTTGCAATTAGCCAACTGAGAAAGGAGGAGCTGAAATTCTACTGTAAATTGACATGAAGTTGATTTTTATTTTCATTACTGTATACCAATAAAGACCCTCGTGTTTCTCAAAGCAAGATCTTTCAATAAGCTGACTTACTGGGTCCGTGCTGCTCTTTTTTTAGTGCTGCATTTTGTTTTTTGTACCCTGTGACTTTTTTATTATTCAATCTTATACCAAAGAGGCAGTGTGACTACAAGTTTTCATTCCGACAAAGACTTTTGGAATGAAAATCTGCAGCTACACCAGCCCTTTGTAGATAAGATTGGCCACTCCTCCTATAAAAGAATGAACTTTGGATGGTAAAAATATTTTGGTGCTTAAACTTTAAAAAGTAAGCTGCTTGATTTCAAAATTTTGAAAGTAAGACACAAATGACTGTTCGGAATATTTTCTATTAGAAGTTTAATAAACAGGTTTTTTACAGTTCACAGCATTTGTTGTGTAAAACATTTTTATAGTCCATAGTAGTTGAAAATATTGAAAAATATTCAAACATGCTGAGCAGTCAGATAATTAGTACTCATATTGAGTTACCCTACACCCGATATTAAATATTCTAGAGTTAATAAATATTATAATATATTAAATATAAATATGACTGTAGTTACCTTCATGCACACCAGTATGTTTTGTGTTGTTCACAGAAACTAGAGAGCGCTGCTGTCAATGAAGAAGTAGACATCATTGGGATCTCTTCCAGTGCACCAAGCACCGTTATTTTAACATCAACAATGGAAGAATTTACACTTCCACCATCTGTGTGGAGCTGAGACATTGAGAGCAGAGTGCGCTGCTTCATTAAGAGCAGCAATTAGGAGGGAGGGAAGAATAAGTTCCTCCATATCCTATCCTGAGTTTAGTGAACTCTAAAGAAGTGGTTTGGCCTAAGTAAATCAAATAATTACATTTCAAAGATTTAAAATAGTTTTTACTTTCAGCAGTTTAAAATAGTTGTTGATTGTTTTTGATTATTTAATTAGATTTATATAGAAATAATTTGTCGGTAGATTTGGGTTGTTTATATTTGTGATTTTGTGTTTTTTGTTTTTTTTGTTATGGGTTAATTAAAGTTAAGCATGTTACTTTGAAATGTTTACAGTAATACAGTCTCCATTTCAATTTTTTAAAATTAAGTTTAGAACTCCAGTTATTTATGTTTGAGTGAATGTGTAGTTAGTATGAGTGGATGGTTTGTGGTGTCTGACTGATTAGAAAAATACAGTTGGAAACAAAACAGTTTTGGTTTCTGACTTATTGCTGCTCTCCAGCCATTGCATGAGTTTAATTATCTTCTAATGAAGAACACAGTAACAATTCAGCCATTAGTAATGAGTTACCAGGTGTTTCACTTTATAATATTGTTGTACATCATCATTATCACCTTATGAAGAACACAGTAACAGCTCAGTCATTGGTAATGAGTTACCATGTGTTTCACTTTATAATACTCTTCTAGATAATTATTATCTGCTAATGAAGAACACAGTAACATTTCAGTCATTAGCAATGAGTTACCATGTGTTTCACTTCATAATACTGTTCTAGATCATGATTATTTCCTAATGAAGAACACTCTAAAACCTCAGTCATTGGTAATGAGATGCAATGTGTTTTCACTTCACCAATCCCTCCTCTGCTGGATTTCACCTCCAGTAACCGGTTCGAAGCCCTCAGCTCTCCACCTGCTCCAGTGCCTCTGCCTCAGAGAGAGAGTGTTCTTATATCTCATATAATTTTAGACTGTGTAGTGAGACATCTAAAAGTAGCTGGCTCTAGAGGTAATACTTCTGTCTCTTATTTTCCAGGCGCCGGGTCTTGGATATTTCCAAGCGTTTTCCCACGGCTCTGGGCAAACATGGGGACATCAGCATGCAGGGGTGAATGGCATCTCATCCTGTCACAGGAGCATTTCAGATTACTTCTAGACACTGTTAAGAAGAGAGCCAAGGCCAGGGTCGTCATCTTGGGACCGCTGCCCACTTAATGCAGAGGAATTGAGGTGTTCAGCAAGCTCTATGTGCTGGACTGCTGGCTCTAAGTCTGGTGTAAGAACAACAGCATCAGCTACGTAAGCAATTGGAGTGCTTTCTGAGAGCGACGGGCATTTTACTGCAGGGACGGACTACAACTGAGCTGCCGTGGGTCTTTCAACCTGTCCGAGAATATAGAGAAAGTACTGCATCAGGCCTGACTGGACTTAACGGTGGTAAACAACGGATGTGTAAGTAGTATAAACAGCAGACAGGTATGTGCTTTTTATGATATAGACAATGCCTCCTCCATTTCTACCATTCCCCTCTGTTTCTGCTGCTTTAATACAAAAGCTTCTGCTAGCTGTGTGGGAGAATTTGCTCCAAAAATGTCATTAGAGTCATCAAACCCCATGTAATTACTAAATCAAAGGAAAAAGACCAGTCCCCCCATACTCATAGTGTACTAAGCTATAAAATTAAACCTCGTTCTACTTAACGTAACGTCACTAAATAACAAAAATACTTCTGATTCGAGATCTAAAGAGTATAAGCTGGATTCTATGTTTCTGTCAGAAACGTGGCTTGGTGATAATGGACAGCAACTCTACTTGAAGCTGCTCCTGAAAACTACAGATTTATGCATACAGTACGACAGGACAGATGAGGAGGAGGAGTGGCATGCATTTATAATAGTGAATTTAACTGCAAAAATACCACTATTGGAGAATTCATGTCTTTTGAGTATATTGCAATCAACTTTTTTAGTGATACTCCTGTGTTACTAATTGTAATATATAGACCTCTAAAGCAAAATAGTAATTTTTTGTCAGAAATTGCGGAATTATTATCAGTTGTGTCCACAAACTACAATAAGATTCTACAATAAAATAATGATACACGTTTGATTTTGGCACATGGACCGTGAAGCACACACCATCCAAAGCAAAAAAAAGGGATACAATATCACTAAAACAAACAGTAGGTGTGGCCTTTAGAAAACAAACTGGGTACGAAAACAGCCTGATGTTTTTCAGAAATGTTAGCTAAAAATTACTGCTCTCTGAGGCTGCACCAACTGAAGCAGCATAAAAACAAACAGTGACACCGTACATGATCAGGTTAGGACATGGGTAGAGGAGCCTAAATCAATACTCAAGTAAAAGTATTGATACTTGCATAAAATAATTTAAAACAACTTGATTAGAAATACAAAAGAAGCAGGTACTGAGTAGTGAAACTCCTTAGTATATCCAGTATTTATCAGCATAGGAACTGAAGATTGTGCAGCTCCTTTCTTATTTCTTTGGGATTTTTTGGCCTAAAATACAAAGCTCCAAAGTCAGAGATGTAACCAATCACAAAGCAGTAAAAATATTGCTACCATCAAAAAAAAGATCCCTTTACTTATTTTAGTAGAATTAAAAGTAATGATTTGAAAATACTCAGAAGAGTAAAAATCCATCAATATTTTACTGAAGTACATCTTTATGAGTAAATATAACTACTTACTACCCTCATCTGAATAGGTTTATAAAGACATCACATGACATGAAAGGCAATGTTTGTCAGTGGCAGTTTTGGAAACAGTATGTTTGGCCCCACCACTTTTGGAGGTGTGGCACCACCCCCGCTTTCATTTTAGGTGATCGTTGCTCCCTCCTGCATTTTCTTGTGTTAAGTTCTTGAGGGTTTGTATTTGTTCTTTCTGACTATTATTTATTTTGTAGAATATAAAAATATTGTTTGTTTTTGTTTCCATTCCTTGTGCCGCTTCTGATCATTGTTCATTGCAGTCCTGATCATGGTGTTGCCATGTAGAGGCAGGCATCTCAAAAATGTTCCTTTGAGGAGCCAAGTACGATGAAAAAGCACGGAGTAGACAGAGTGAAGAGTCATTTGCCTGGAGTCTAACCCCGGGCAAGACGTACTGGAGTCAACTCTTTCGGCACCCCATCACTAATGGAAAGACATGCATGTTAGTGCTGTATATTTCTGTATTTAAGTGCTCACAAACTCCGACCTTATACAAAGTTCTTAAAGGAATGTTCACTCGGCAGCCATCTTGGCAACACCGCCCAGCAGTTATTTCCAGCCATACAAGACCAGACTCTTATCTCTTTGAATGGGGAGAGACTGAAATACTCCAAACTACTGTTTAAAAACATATCTCCAGTAAATCTTAACAGAATCTTCATAAATAGTTTGTAATGTTTGGCTGAAAAATGCACAAAACATTTTTTTTGCCTTTTTCTGGCTGCTGTACATGCGCAGAACTCTTTCCCCATCAGCCCACAATATCATCTTTGACATCATCAATTGGCGTAATGGCTCTTCTTAGGTGCTCTTTTAGTGCAGGACTTTCTCTGGAAACAGACGCCATGATGGCGTTACGAGGTTTCCTATTCATGTTTTAACCAGAGACAGGCTTCCTCCTTAATAACATCTCTGTGTTATGTTAATAACTTGTTCCACTTTGGCAAAATGGTAAAATAATGTTCAATCTGAAAAAAATCTGTTTTCTTCGGGAACCATTTTGCCTTAGAATGCCCTTCATGTATCCCTCCAGCATGAATGGATTACAATAAATTGATTAAAATGCATTTTAGACCAAGACTTTATCTCAAAACGTCTGAAAAACAATGTAACAGGGATCCGGCAGTGTATTCATAAGCATTTCATGTACAAACTTTCTGAGAGGAAGCTTTAAGAGGCATTAAACCCCTCAGACCTCTGGTTCCTATTATAATTATGAGAGCAATTCTGACTCTGTAAGTTTCTCTAGAACAAAGCATTTGCACCGAACCACTCCAAAGAATTTTGTTGATGTGTTAACCATTTAATTATACAGAAATTTTTGAAAAATTGGTGGAGTTCCCCTTTAGTGTTACTCTGATACAGGAGAGTCCACAGAGGTCTGAGTGAGTTTAGGCTAATCATGATAGCTGAAGTTAGAGAATATATTCTCTGTTCTCAGTGTTTCCTCCAAAAGACAACGTGTTTCTACATCATTCACTGAGCAAAAAATAATTTACCTCATGTAAAAGACGATGACAAATTAAACGTAACATTAAACTGGTTTAACCCACTGTAGCTACAGGATTTCCTTTCGCTTGAATGACCAAAGCATTTTAATATAGATATAAATGTGTTCCTCTGTCTGCTTCCTTTGTGCTACTGAATTTGCTGTACAGCCCTGTTAGATACAGCAATTCTGAGGGTAAAAAAATATTCTCAATGGTTGCCACTCAGAATGTAAACAGTACTTAAATGGAAATTCCAATAGTTCAATGATTGAGATGTGAACAAAGTCATTCACAGTGGTTTGGTGTGAAACAGTTTATTGCAAAGAAAACTTACCAGCTCAGATTTCTTTACAGCGGTAGTGATATACAGTATATGTATGTAAATTCAGCAGATAATAAGAAATTGTGCATTAAAAGGTACAGAAGTGTTTAGAGGATTTGTTCACTGATTTTCACTTAGAAATTAAAAAAAAAACATGAATTTTTTGCATAAGACTGTACATATATAAAGTGACTGTATTACTAATAGGACACAACTACTCAATCTAATCATATATGTATTGTATTTATATTGTTATGCATTGTATTAATGAGTGAAAATATCCACTGCAGAAGCCAGATGGCAAAGCATGAAGTCAAATCCAGCAACATTTTCCAGTCTTCTCATGTTGCTGAGGTTGGAGATTCCACCAGAGCTGAAGACTCCACAGGTGCTCTGAGTGCATCAGGAGGACCTGAAGAAAGCATCACAGCTGGTGAGTAACAGCAAAACGCTACATCAGTCAATTATCTAGAACTGACTTTTAGTCTAGATCACTCAGATCATTAAACTGAGACACATACTGAGTAAAATAAACCTTCTTCTTTTCTCTTCATCTGTGGCTGTTGCTCCAAGAAGATCCACACTGCCAGTTAAATTTCTTCCATTCCTCCATTTCCTAATGATCATTTTATTGTTCCTCACTCTCTATCACTCTTTTCCTGTATTTTCCAAGAATTTTATGATTTAGTCACCTCAGTCCACATTACAATTACATCCATACGGTAAGAAGTGGTACATATCACTGGACAAATATATGCTTCTTCCTTCACTCTTCCCTCAGCTTTCATTCCCTGGCTGAGGAGTGATGTCCTTTTTGTCACTATACCATATAACAGCATGTTTAACTTTTGGCCAAACTATAAAACTTATCTGCACCTCCTGCTAAATAAATATTTTACTACTGTTTGTTAACATAAAACTAGTATTCTGGTCAAGCTACTATTCTGCGAGCACAAAATCCATTTGGAAAAAGTATCATACTGACAAAGATCCAGTGAGTAATTGTAATTTGTTTTAGATCTCTGATGAAGCAGCACAGAAGCAGCATCTTGTTTTGCCACAGTTAGAGAACTTCAGCTCAAACTATGTCTGTGAAATATATATATATATATATATATATATATATATATATATATAATTTATTTTCTCAGAAAATAAATTATAAAAGAAAAAAAACATTTTATTAGAAACTCACACCTTGTAGCGCCACCTTGCTGGTGTTCAGTTAGAGACTGTAGCTCATCTGTTGATCACAGTTAGCCATTCTCTAGTCCTTCATCAATAGTCAGCTTATGACCACAGAGCTGCTCCTGGCTGGAGATTTTTGGGTGGTGGTCCACTCTCAACCCCAGCAGTAATGCTGACGTGTGTCTGACACACTCATGCCAGCACCACACACACTACTATGTCAGTGTCACTGCTGTGCTGAGAATGATCCACCACCCAAATGATATCTGCTCAACGGTGGTTCTGTGGACCTTTCAGATTGTTTATGCACTTTGTGTTCTTTGAGTCAAAAAAAGCACCATTCAGGTTGTAACTAGCATTTGTGTCTTCAGTCTCTGAATGTTTAGTAAGTGCTGTTAAAAAGGAAAGGTGATGTAACACAATGGTGAACAAGCTCCCAACTTTTTTGGAATGTATTGCTGGCATCAAATTTGAACAGAGTATATAATTACAAAGTTTGTAAGGTAAAACATCAAATGTTGTGTTTTTGTGCAATTTTCAGTTTTATACATTTCAAACAGGATTTTCTAATCACTGCTCTGTGTTTTTATTAGCATTTCACATACTGTCCACAGCTTTTTGGAATTGGGTTTGTACAATCAATGCCAGTAACAGACTGTAACATTACTTCTTAAACTGGATACACTAGAAATATGATGGCACAAGATAATCTTTTGAACAATCTTGTCATGTGGAAAGTTCATATAAACACGTATGTCACTACAATGCAAGACAGAAATTCATTAAAATGTGGTGTGGCTATTTTTATAAGGTGGTAAAACTACACAGCTCGTGTTTGGAAAAAAAATATGGACTGTGGTCATGTATATGATTTATGGTCCAATCAGTTTACTTTAAGTGCATGGTGTTAATTCTCAATTTACAATGAAACTGTACACAAAATTGAAGTCATAAAACAGTTGTTTCTTCGCTGTTGCTTTTATTTTTTATTACTTTTTGTTTTATCTATGTGCACTTTGTATTACAATAATGCAATTGAAGCATTACAGTGTCATTGCCTTATATTTAACCAATAATCCAATCCAAATGTGCATATTGTTATATATTTGCACATACTGAACGTTATAAGGCACAGCGCTGAAAGCAGAATGATTAAGATGCATAATTAACAGTAAAAAAAGCTTAAAAATTAATCATTTTAAACATGTATTCTATAAGTAAATGCGACACTGGTACATCTTATGGCTTTTAGCGTTAAACAGATTCTTTTTGATGGTGGTAGATGATTATATTATTACAGTAAATGAACATGTTGAAGACAGAAAGACTCTATTAGATAATGTGCTATTGTAATATTCTCAATTCCTTGTGTTTAGTCTGAGTTTACAAGTAAAACCCTGCTGTAATTTCACAGAGGACCCTTAAACCTGCTGAACATAGACTACTGAAACGATTAGGATTTAAACCTGATGATTTTGATTCTTGGCTCAATGGTTACCATTAGAGACCACTAGTTTTCTGTAAGACTGCTTTAGGTACAATTAGAAAACCATCAAATGCATCTAGAATCAGTCACAGATCACCTAGTAAAACATTAGGATACTTTGTAAAATCAACCCATCACCAATAGCCAAAACGCTTTACAAAACTATGAGGAACCAACAGAACCATTTAATGGTTTGTTTGTTTTTCAGCAGTGGGATAGTGTGTAGGTCATGACAGCATATAAATATCATATTCATAGTCCTTGGAGCTGGTCTGTAAATACAATGAATGCCAGAAGTGAGATTCTACGCTTTCAAATGGAGCGCCATATGTGTAATGTAACATTATCCAGATGTTAGAGATGACTTCTAATTTACTGAAATTAGAAAACTGTTTCTCTTGATAGGTAATCCTGCTTTCATTGTAAAATTCTTAATCAAGGCCAAACATAAACCTAAAAGAGTTTTTGATTTTCACTCCTGCCAAAAGCGAACGCCAATTATAAACATATGTATGTGAAAACATTTTAGAGAAAGAAACTCTGAGATGCAAATATTACATGATTTGAGGTCTCTCTCAGGCTTGCTTACTGTAAGAAAGTTGGAAGTTGTATACTGAGTGATTATGAATGTACAAAAACTAGCTGTTGTGCTCCATTTTGCAGAAACAAAATCTTTTTTGCACCCTCCAATTTTAAAACTGGAGATTTTTCTGTAATTCTGTTGCTTTTAAGTTGAGTTTTCATGCTTTAGAATTTATTGTTTTTATTAAAACATGAAGTCAGAGTCATATTAGTGTAAGTGTGTAAATCATACTACCCACAACTATGCTGAATTGTGCAAGACTAGTATGAGTAAAGGAGCATGGGCGGGAGGAATTTTGGGTGGGGTTTCGAGGGAAAGCCTGTGGGGACCTTGTGGTCAACAAGTTGTTACAAGATCAGATCTGGTCCTGCAAGACTTGTTTCAGGCCCAGGTCCACACTTAAATAGATACTTATATCTGTTATAAGCTGTTATTGGGGTGGTACTCTCTCTTACTGAATTTTATTTTATTAATTTTATTATTTGTGACCCCCACCAGCACCTCACCCCCTACTTTTCCTATAAGTAAACATTTTACTACTGTTTGTTAACATAAAACTAGTATTCTGGTCAAGCTACTATTCTGCAAGCACAAAATCCATTTGGAAAAAGTATCATATTGACAAAGATCCAGTGAGTAATTGTAATTTGTTTTAGATCTCTGACGAAGCAGCACAGAAGCAGCATCTTGTTTTGCCACAGTTACAGAACTTCAGCTCAAACTATGTCTGTGGTAATATATTTTCTCAGAAAATAAATTATAAAAGAAAAAAAAAAACATTTTATTAGAAACTCACACCTTGTAGCACCACCTTGCTGGTGTTCAGTTAGAGACTGTAGCTCATCTGTTGATCACAGCCATTCTCTAGTCCTTCATCAATAGTCAGCTTATGACCACAGAGCTGCTCCTGGCTGGAGATTTTTGGGTGGTGGTCCACTCTCAACCCCAGCAGTAATGCTGACGTGTGTCTGACACACTCATGCCAGCACCACACACACTACTATGTCAGTGTCACTGCTGTGCTAAGAGTGATCCACCACCCAAATGATATCTGCTCAACGGTGGTTCTGTGGACCTTTCAGATTGTTTATGGACTTTGTGTTCTTTGGGTCAAAAAAAGGACCATTCAGGTTGTAACTAGCGTTTGTGTCTTCAGTCTCTGAATGTTTAGTAAGTGCTGTTAAAAAGGAATGGTGATGTAACACAATGGTGAACAAGCTCCCAACTTTTTTGGAATGTATTGCTGGCATCAAATTTGAATAGAGTATATAATTACAAAGTTTGTTTTGCGAATGCAGACCACACCTTGGTAAGTGAGATAATGAGAGGAGGGGAACTCTGAGGAAATTTTGGGCTGGAGTTCAGTACGGCCTCTGTGGATCACGAGAAGGCCGACCCCCCTATCAAAGATTGAGTGCAGGCCTGGACAAGGTGGAGGAGAAGGGGAGGAGGAGGGGTGCGAAATTTTGTCACGAGTAGGAGGAGTGAAGGACTGGTATTTATAGGAAGCTGAAGTTGGGAAGGAGAAGGAGGAAGAGTTTAGGCGTGGTCTTTCCTCAAACTTCAGTTATGTCATAACTCCATTTTGCGAATGCAGACCACGCCTTGGTAAGTGAGATAATGAGAGGAGGGGAACTCTGAGGAAATTTTGGGCTGGAGTTCAGTACGGCTTCTGTGGATCATGAGAAGGCCGACCCGCAAAAATTCCGGGTTAGATGGAGGCCAGCCGTTCGTGAGCTTGGGGGAGGTCCTGGATTTGCTTTCATATGTAGCCATGGTAAGCTTGCAAAGACCATCGTCCGAGTAGTTGGACCATATGGTCAGGGAGCCCTTGGCAAGTAGCAGAAGAAGCTGCTCCGACTCTGAAGGAATGAGCAGAAAATTGCTCCGGAGGGTAACCGGAGAATGAAAGAACTAGGCGTAAGAGTTTGTGGAACCAGCTACGGGAGACCACAGAGCCGGTTTCTGTAATGAAGAGTGGGTCTGATTGTTGGGCGTTTTGAGAGAGCCTGAGTTGGAGTAGCTGTGCCAGAGGTTCATATGGGCTCAGACAAGAGTTAATTTTAAATAAGTACAAAGGAATGCTTTTACCAAATTGGTTTGTTTTGCTGTGTTTGATGTTGTAGATCATGGTATCTGAGTTTAACATGGTTAAGTCTGATAGGTAGGGATGTAGACCAGCGTTGAAAGCTTCTGTTTGAGCTGTATGTTCTGAACATCTCAGGAATCCGAAGAAAGCGAGGAGAAAAAGGGCTTCTAATGTAGTGGATAGTTCTTTGGGGAAGAGCCCAGCGCAGAGTGTCTAAATGCAGTGGTGGAGAATGTCAGAGGTTAAGGGCAGCTGACGTGGTGGAAGGCGAGGTTCATTTCTTTGGATTCCTTTTAGCAAGAGTATAATCTGAGGGTGGTTAGCCATTGTGTGTTGGGTTCTGTTGATAAGCTTTGTAAAGAAATTGATCGCGGCTAAATAGACTCTTAAGGTGGAAGAGCGAATGGCTAAATATGAACTGGCAAATGTGAGGTAAGCAGCTGTCGTTGACAGATAGTCTGAAGGAAACGGAATGCTGTGGAGTGCGTGGAAACGCTGGAAAGATTTCCATCTGGACCAATAGGTCGACGGGGTACGAGGGGCAACCGTGCTTAAGATTATTTCTTGAGCTTGGAGGAGGAGCTGAAAGAACTGCTGGTCAGTTGGAGGATGGAGTCTGAAATGGAGGAGTTGGTGTCGGATGAGGCTCTGCTTGAGGTGCCAAGGCTTTGAATTTCTGAAATTGAAAACGAGAGAGAGTGTCAGCAAGAGCATTCGAATGGCCTGGGATGTGAATGGCTCAAAGAATAAATTGATGTTTGATTGAGTGCCAAGTCAGGTGACGTAAGAATGGCATGAGTGTTAGGGATTTAGATCGTCCTTTGTTTATTATATGAACAACAGCAGAGTTGTCGGAGTGGATAAGAATCACTCGTCCTGTCCATTCATGTCCTCGAAGGAGTGCGGCTATGACGACCGGGTAGAGTTCCCACAAGGCAGAGGAATCACCTGATTCAAATGAAAGCAAAGCAAACTCCGGAGGCCATTGAGAAGCGAACCAGCGGCCACCATAGAAGCCGCCGAAGCCTATCAAGGGAGATGCATCAGTGAATAATTGCAGATCTTCAGGGACTAGGATAGCGTCTTCATAGAAGAAAGAGATGCCATTCCAGTGCTGGAGGAGGAAGAGCCAGAAGCGAAGTTCCGAGATACATGCATCATCCAAGGAGAGGCGGTGTTGGAGTGAGGGAACCGAGGAGGCAATGCTGAGGAGGTGGGAGATAAAAGAGCGTCCTTGAGGTATTATTCGAATTGCGTAATTGAGATGCCCAAGAAGAGAGAGTAGCTGGAGCTTCGAGCATCGAGGCTGCAGCACGAATTCTGACAGGGCAGTAGCAATGCGATCCAGCTTATTGGGTGGAAGGGAAGCCTGGAACAAGACTGAGTCCAGCTGAATGCCAAGGAACTCAAGAGAGGTAGATGGACCCAATGTCTTCTCCGGAGAGAGGGGGATACCGAGACGCTGAAATGCAGAGGAGAGGGTACAGAGGCCATACGCAGGTGGGGAGGAAGGGGGGACCACCACGAGGAAGTCATCGAGAAGGTGAAGCACATAGGGTAGTCTGCAAACATTCAGCAAGATCCAACACAAGGCTTCGGCCAGAGTGTCGAAAATCTTGGGGCTGCTCTTGCATCCAAAGGCGAGTCGAACTGCAAAATAAAATCGGCCATCCCAGCAAACTCTAAACAGATGCCAAAAATCAGGCGAGCTCCACGGCCAGCCTGCTTGATGAGCGATATAGCATTATCCACGGTAGCATAGTGGAGAGAGAAATCAGAGCTAGGCACGAGGCTGTTGATGGATGGTTCCGAAGAGCCATGAGGGGCAGACAAATCGATGATAAGGCGTTTCTTGCCGGAGTATTTACGAGTGGCAACACCAATAGGATTGATGCGATAGGTGGAGAAGGGAGCAGAAGCGAAAGGGCCGATCATAAAACCCTCCGAAATTTCCTTGGCTAAAAGGGAAGACACAACATCAGGCTCGGACAGAGCGGAGAGGAGGTTGCGACACGAGAGGGATGAGGCAGGAAGCACAGCGAGTCCTGGAGAAAAGCCAAAGATAAGGCCATCCAGGAAATACGAGACGAAAGAACGATCAGGATGGAGGGAGAGATCAGCAGCGAGAGCGGGGACATTGACGGGAGGAGAAAGATGCCGCAGTAGTCATTTGGGCCCAAACTTAGGAGGTTGAAGGGGACATCCAGATTTGGAATGAGCCAGGCCACAATGAGAGCAGACATGGAGGAACTTGCACGAAGAAGAAAAACAACCAGCGGAGTTGAAATTATTACAAACCATCCGTCCCCTGAGGAAAAGCAAACGCCGCCTGCGGCTGTCGCAGGAACTGGAAGTCATAAAGATAGGGGCGGGGGCCGCTGTAGGAGCTGAGGGTACGGCAGGGTGGGGAGTGGGAGGGGGCGAAGCAACGAGATTGCAGGAGGAAGCAGGGTGAGACAGGCAACCGCAAAGCTCACAGGAGAGAGCAGTCCGACCAGCAAAAAACGCGACAGTAGAGCTCAAGATCCAGGTAGCCCCAATACGTAGACATGTTCCACTGCTAAAGACAGGCAGATGCACGGACCGAGAACAGAAAATGGTAATCGTAGAAACCCGACCCTCTGAATCGAACGGCGCGGTCCAAGATGATAGAAAGATAGTGATCCAGCTCCTGATGCCGCGATGGGAAGGCTGAACAGAGGACATCACAGTAGATGGAAAAGGCGAGTGCAAACTCAGGAGCGGTGAGGACCTCGGAGGTGCGAGGTTCGGTGCACTTGAGGGTAAGAGAAACGTTGCCGGTGTTAATGGTACGGGGAGCACCGGAGGCAGAGGAGGGGTGAAGTAATGAGGGGGAGACTGACGTGCGCACCTTGGAGTATCCGCGGACGCATTGCAGAAGAGACGAGAGGTGGATTGAAGAGGCGGGCATCACTGGGTGGGACAGCAGGAGGAGCGGTGTAGAGGGAAAACGAGGAGTCGGTGAGGAAGGGCCGAGGCTGGGCTGGCAGTGACTGCGACTGGAGACCTGGAATGGGATGAGAAAACGGGGCAGAAGGGCAAGCAGGGAACATCATTAAGGACGGAGGAAATGGGTACGAAGAAAAGGGGGGGGCTGGGATGATGAGGGAACAGGGAGGGATGGTGCAGGGAAGGGGAGGGATGATAAAGGGAAGGGATGGGATGATAAGGAGAGGGGATGGGATGATAAGGGGAGGGGTTGGGATGATAAAAGGGAGGGGATGAGATGATGAAGGGAGGGGATGGGATGATGAAGGGAGGGGTTGGGATGATAAAGGGAGGGGTTGGGATGCTGAAGGGAGGGGTTGGGATGATAAAAGAGGAAGCTGAGAAGAAGAAGGAAGAGAAATAGCCAAAGGTGGAGCAGAAAAAGGCTGGGAAAATATAGGGGGAGAGAGACGAGAAAAAACAGAAGCAAGGCATGCAATAGGGGTGACGACAGTGCTGGCTGGGCCGGCAATGGAGGCAAGCTGCCTAGTACCGGGGCAGGGACATCAGCAGAGGGCGGCACTGTTTACTCCCAAGAGACTGCATGTACAGGGAAAAAAGCTCTGCCTTAGGCGCTGTGCGGGCGAAGGGAATGCGCCGGTCCCTAAGGACCTTCTGCAGTTTAGCAATGGTCCAATTGGAGATAGACGGAGGTCTAGATTTAGAGCAGGAGGGGCACGGAAGCGCAGGATCCAAGGGAGCCGCTGGAATCCTCGGCTCTCGACAGCCGTGTCACGTGCTCAGAGATCGCGCCGGAGCGGGCGGGGGATCCGGGGGCGTGGTGAGACAAGGAGTCGGAGGAAGCCGAGGCAGCAGTTGTGTTAGGAACCGCGAAGACTGACTTGAGCCTGGGTGCAGACCGCGCGGATCCCTGGGAGGAAAGATACTGGCTTTCTCCAAAGAGGTCATCATCGGAAGCGACAATGTCGAGGTCCATGACGACGAGATGACAGCAGGTAAGCAGCACGAAGCCGGGTGGGCGTGAAATTTTGTCACGAGTAGAAGGAGTGAAGTACTGGTATTTATAGGAAGCCGAAATTGGGAAGGAGGAGTTTAGGCGTGGTCTTTCCTCAAACTTCAGTTATGTCATAACTCCATAAGGTAAAACATCAAATGTTGTGTTTTTGTGCAATTTTCAGTTTTATACATTTCAAACAGGGTTTTCTAATCACTGCTCTGTGTTTTTATTAGCATTTCACATACTGTCCAAAGCTTTTTGGAATTGGGTTTGTATAATCAATGCCAGTAACAGACTGTAACATTACTTCTTAAACTGGATGCACTAGAAATATGATAAAATAATCTTTTGAACAATCTTGTTATGTAGAAAGTTCATATAAACACGTGTGTCACTACAATGCAAGACAGAAATTCATTAAAATGTGGTGTGGCTATTTTTATAAGGTGGTAAAACTACACAGCTCATGTTTGGAAAAAAAAATATGGACTGTGGTCATGTACATGATTTATGGTCCAATCAGTTTACTTTAAGTGCATGGTGTTAATTCTCAATTTACAATGAAACTGTACACAAAATTGAAGTCATTAAACAGGTGTTTCTTCACTGTTGCTTTTATTTTTTATTACATTTGTCTTATCTATGTGCACTTTGTATTACAATAATGCAATTGAAGCATTACAGTTGTAATTGTCTTGTATATATTATATTGTTATATATTTGCACATACTGAACGTTATAAGGCACAGTGCTAAAAGCAGAATGATTAAGATGCATAATTAACAGTAAAAAAAACAGTTCAAAAATTAATAATTTTAAACATGTATTCTATAAGTAAATGCGACTCCGGTACATCTTATGGCTTTTAGCGTTAAACAGATTCTTTTTGATGGTGGTAGATGATTATATTATTACAGTAAATGAACATGTTGAAGACAGAAAGACTTTATTAGATAATGTGCTACTTTAACATTCTTAATTCCTTGTGTTTAGTCTGAGTTTACAAGTAAAACCCTGCTGTAATTTCACAGAGGACCCTTAAACCTGCAGGGAAAGGGCCCTGCTGAACATAGACTATTGAAACCATTAGGATTTAAATCTGATGATTTTGATTCTTGGCTCAATGGTTACCATTAAAGACCACTAGTTTTCTGTAAAACTGATTTAGGTACAATTAGAAAAACATCAAATGCATCTAGAATCAGTCACAGATCACCTAGTAAAACATTAGGATACTTTGTAAAATCAACCCATCACCAATAGCCAAAACGCTTTACAAAACTATGAGGAACCAACAGAACCATTTAATGGTTTGTTTGTTTTTCAGCAGTGGGATAGTGTGTAGGTCATGACAGCATATAAATATCATATTCATAGTCCTTGGAGCTGGTCTGTAAGTACAATGAATGCCAGAAGTGAGATTCTTCGTTTTCAAATGGAACACCATATGTGTAATGTAACATTATCCAGATGTTAGAGATGACTTCTAATTTACTGAAATTAGAAAACTGTTTCTCTTGATAGGTAATCCTGCTTTCATTGTAAAATTCTTAATCAAGGCCAAACATAAACCTAAAAGAGTTTTTGATTTTCACTCCTCCCAAAAGCAAACACCATTCATAAACATATGTATGTGAAAACATTTTAGAGAAAGAAACTCTGAGATGCAAATATTACATGATTTGAGGTCTCTCTCAGGCTTGCTTACTGTAAGAAAGTTGGAAGTTGTATACTGAGTGATTATGAATGTACAAAAACTAGCTGTTGTGTTCCATTTTGCAGAAACAAAATCTTTTTTGCACCCTCCAATTTTAAAACTGGAGATTTTTCTGTAATTCTGTTGCTTTTAAGTTGAGTTTTCATGCTTTAGAATTTATTGTTTTTATTAAAACATGAAGTCAGAGTCATATTAGTGTAAGTGTGTAAATCATACTACCCACAACTATGCTGAATTGTGCAAGACTAGTATGAGTAAAGGAGCATGGGCGGGAGGAATTTTGGGTGGGGTTTCGAGGGAAAGCCTGTGGGGACCTTGTGGTCAACAAGTTGTTACAAGATCAGATCTGGTCCCGCAAGACTTGTTTCAGGCCCAAGTCCACACTTAAATAGATACTTATATCTGTTATAAGCTGTTATTGGGGTGGTACTCTCAAAAGTGCAGTTTTCAGTACCTTTAGTTAGGGACCATGTAATCCATCGAAATTATATTTTTTAAAATGCACTGACTCCATAAACCCAGTCTTGACTCCATGCTTTTGTTTTATTTTTCTGTAATAAAACATTAGGTTATGAAAATGTACAAAATCATGCTTTTCCTCTGGGAAGAACTTATTTAAGGTACGAAGTTGTACCTTAAGAACACTGATGTATCTTTGAGGGTTTATTTACATTGTTTGTACCTTAATGAGCAAAAATGTACCTGCACAGAACCTTTTTTCCTGACAATGCAGTCTCAGTGACTCCCAAATCAAGATTAAATCAAGCCGAAAGAAACTATTCAAGCTGAGTCCATGTGAAGTTCTGAATTAGGGGATGGGGGTGCTAAAACTTACTAAAATAAATTCATACATTTTAAAGTGAGAAACTTTAGCTGGAAATTCACTACTTAAGTCATCTGTTTGACAGCCGAATAGAACCGTTCCCACCACCATTAGTGATTACATGATTTACAAGCATTTACCATCATGAACTAATCAGATTACTTAAAGATGATGGTCATGAATTGGGCCATAACCAGCAACGCTCAGTCTGGGAGTTTCCACCACACACTACTGAGTGTACCTGTAACCTGTGGTCTATATATGTACATGAGGTGGTGCTGGGTGTGAACAGGGCAAACGCTCATGGAGAAATAACAGAACACCGAAGACAGAGCCAAATTAAGAGATACACCGAGGGAGGTCGACATCTGGAGGACTGGAATGTCTGGACAGCACTGGAGACTTACCTGCAGGTCAGAGATGTAGAACTTGAGGACTGGATGCCAGACAGGATTTTCATAGCTTTGAGGCTGAGTTGGACTTAAGCTTGTGAACTTATCCAAACATTATATATGCAAATAATAATGATAGGATTCTAGGATCTGAGTACTGGACTTGGACTTCAGTTAGACTTGCCTATTTGCTGTCCATTTCAGTACTGTTTTTATCAATGACTCGGCCTTAGGATTTTCCCTCAGGGGAATTTCCAACACAGTGTTCCGTTGTTCCATTACTGTATTACTGTGTTAGCATAGGTTTATTAGATGATAGCGTGACCATATTTGGGTTTTCAAAAAAGAGGCCACTGGGGGCAGGAGGGCAGCTTGGAGCAGAAAGCAAAGGTCAATTTGAAAACCCAAACCGAAATGGTAGACATTTTAGACAATTTTACACAATTTCTTAAGCCCCAAAAAGAGGATGTATGGTCACCCTATTAGATGAGCCCTCAGAGTGGCAAGGGACAGAATGAAAACGTGTACATTTCCCTTTGAACTGAACGGTAGACAAAGCTGTTTATTGGTCAGAGCAGTAAATACTTTTAATGCTTAATAAGCTGCTCTGTACTGTGCCTTGTTCAAAAAGGCAGTCCAGGCTAAAATGTCCCTTATCACTTCAGCATAAAAGGGCTACACTGTTGTAAACTGAATAGGTGGATATGAATGTAAATGGGTTGGTGTTCATGATGTCACAAAATCAGTGAATTCAAAACAGGCTGTTTTTTGCTGCTTAGTTTCCATATATGGGCTGTATGGACTGGGGAGCGAATGGATGGTTTTGAATTGCATTAAACTCCTAATTATGAAGGTGACAGAATTTTGTTTTTTCATGATGTGGGACCTTTAATATTCAGTCATCACCTGTATGTTTTTATCTTATTTTTCCAAAAGCTGCAAGAACAGTTTGGCTGCGATGCCTTCAAGAAAGTCTTTACAGCTTACCATGATATGAATGATGTACCAGAGGACAACGGTGGCAAAACGAACCTGTACGCTGAGACCTTCTCTGCGGTGGTAAAGAAGAATCTGGTCTCCTTCTTCAAAGCCTGGGGCTGGCCCATCCAAGCCAGCACAGAAGAGAAGCTGTCCCGCTTGCCTGAGTGGAATAACCGTCCTCTGGTCCAGTATGTTTCCAGATGAAGTGCGATTTCACCAAAGTTGCCGAAACAAATGTGATTTCTTTTTACCAAAGAACAGATAAATTATACCCAAACACAAATTTCTCATCTGGAAAATTGGCACAGAACAGCAAAACAAAATTACATGTTACCAAACATTGAGACACACTTACTCATTTTCCTTATATCTCTTCTCCATTAGAGATACAGAGCAAAGGCACATCCAGTTAGTTCAGATCAGTAACCATAGCCTAGCCATGCATGAGCAAGCTAAATAGAGTAAAACTGGCTGTCCAGGGTAAAAGAATATGTGGTCCAAATTAAGCATACCTGTGATACACTTTTTAGAAGGTTTTTTTAAGATACTGGCTTAATTCCCAAAACCTTTTCCATAATCTCTTCTTGCCAACCAGAGATCTTCAAGCAGTACAATGATTCAAAATCTAAATTCACACACAAAAAAGTTTCAGTGACCACAGAATCATGCCAGCCCAGTCCCCTGGCTTTAAAACCCACTGAACATCTGTGGGATGAGCTGAAAAGAAGTCCAGTGAACTTGGTGAACCTGGGGCCAAGGAGGATCTAGAGAGATTCTGTATTGAGTCTCAGATTCCTTGATCTGGATTCTGCAGTCTCACCAATAATTATAGAAAGAGACTCATTGCTGTTATGTTGGCAAAGAGAAGCTGCACAGATTATTGTAGGGCTGCCAGAAATTATAACATGAGGTTTTGTCAAAAAAAATACAATTTTGAAGGATTTTTGTATTTTTTTAAACTAAACATACTTATACAAATAAATGTTAGGTTTATTTCATATATTCATATCTCTAGTGTAAGGCTTGTCCAGGGTGTATCCTGCCTTCCACCCAATGGCGGGTATAGTCTCCAGCTAACCCAGAACGATAAGCGTCTTAGAATATGTGTGTGTGTGTGTGTGTATATTTAGTGTAAGATTGAGCTGACTATCTGTGATCTGTGTGGTCGCCACTTGATGGTGTTGTGGTAAGTAAGTAGTCTGTAGGCTCCCCATTCAACACACTTGGACGTTTGGGCTCTATTCCACAGTGCTCTGAAGTTTGTTGTAGTTTTGCACACAAAAATATTTATACTCGCAAGAGAAAAATTTACAAACCAAAGCTGTAATCAAATGACATAAACGAATGAGCGATTTATCTCAAACAGAACTAAAGCAATTCTGCTCTCAAATCAAAGCTGCACAGACCTCCCTAAAGCATTCCTGACCTCCTCCATTGTCCCTTCCCTCTTAACCTGGTAGCCCCTCCCACATTAGCTCTGGGTCATACCATTGTTCAAAGTCTATGGGTGACAAGAAAACAAACATTACACACATACATCATATATATCGCTGCTGTCGGAACAAAACCTCGTATCTCCAAAATGGTAACTTTACAGGAGAGAGAAAAAACATACATTACTTTTAATGTAAGTCAATGGATCCCAACGTTTTTCCAAATTATTCTGGGCCATTTATTTCGGTCTGTTCATCATGAAATTTACACACAATGTAAAGAGCGACAGGCATTTTGAAAGTATGCCAAAAACTGAAAAACGACAAAAATGGAGATATGAGGTTTTGTTCCGACAGCAGCAATATATACATACAATGGCCATTTATCTTCATATATACTTGTGCACAGTCAACATAGAAACGATATTGATAGACTAGCTATATTTAACATTATATTTTTCTCTTCTTTACAGGTACCAGCAACCCCCTGAACCCCCTGGACCTCAGGTAAGTAGAAGTTTAGATTGATACAATTAAATGTCTGTCATAATAAAAGTGACCTTAGTGTCGATGGATGAAAGAGGTGAATTGCAGTCCCACATTATCCACAAATCATTTTTTCATGACCCAGTAATTATGGGACTGACTGTATATATTCTAAACAGTACACAAAGCTTTCATTGCAAAGCACAGTTCTACAAAGTGCAATCAAGCCATGAGTCAGCAGTAGTACAGTGAATATGTAAAACGTGGAGTCCAACATGCAGGGACCAGTGGGAGTGGTAGAGGAGTGGACGGTGATCACGGACCATGTTTTGTTCATTCAGGACATTCCGAAAAGTGAACAGACCATTCTGTATATTCACATTACTGTATTCCTGACTGTTGCTTTTGTATATTCCAGTAGATCACTGCACTGGTGCAGGCGGGAATAGAAATGTTGAACACTTTGTAAAGAACCAAACATATTCTGTTTATACCGATTTGAAAGGCTGCTTACTGACAGCAGTCAAGTCTTGTCGGTATGCTAAAGAACACTAAACCCAAAACTAACATGCCAAAACATTTCTTGAACAAGCTACAATATGTAAACTGTCAACTAAGACAATCAGCTACTTCTTAGTTTTTGTAAAAAATGAATGCCTTTTAAACTCGTAAGACAGGTTGATTTCTGTGGACTCTCAAAACTGCTGAGAGCAAACATACATTTTAATTACATCATAATCGGCGATGATCATGATCTTACACATGCAAGGGTGAGGTGGTGGTCAGGGATGGATTACTGACTGGGCCAGTGGGGCCAGTGCCCAAGGGCCTCGGTTGCCAGGGGCCTCGGGGAACCTCAGACCACAATGCTTCAACTGCAAATATAAACATTAGATGAACAAACAGACACTGAAAACGTACAAATGACTAAATAAATGCAGTAAATGAAGAAATGATTATGGTTGTTGTGACGGTGGTCAAACAGCAGAACAATCAAACACTGAACCAGAACAGCTAACACACTAAATGCTGTTTGGTTCTCTTGTTATCCCACACTCAGACAAGAGTACTGGAGCTGACAGACCAATCTCAAGCCCCGCCTAATTTTTTTGGCCCGCCAATCACAGCTCAGCAAACACTGCTTTCTGCCATCGCCTCAGCCAATCAGCCAGTCTGTATTTCCTGCGGAAAAGAGTAAAAATAAAATAAAAAAATAGACAATAAATAAAAGTATTCAACATAAGCAGGATGTCAGTGATTACAGAATCTTAACATAGTTGATAGCATCAGTCCAAAAATGAATTGTTTCTGCCTCAGCATTATAGAATCTGGCTGTCGCTCACTCCAGAATAAGAATATCCAGAAAACATCTGCACCACAGCTGAGATAAAGAAAGGTTCAAACCAATCTTTCAAGATTCATTTCTTGGCCGCAGTTATAGCTGCCATCATAACCTTTCTTTGTTGTACATTAAGCGTTAAATTAGTCATCAAGAAGCAAAAGTAAAGTTGGGGACAAAGGAATGTTGACAGATTAATAGCCAGACAAGATTTGTGTGATTTACAGTCATAAAGCCTTCAAACTGAACACGATCAAAACATATGAACATAATCTCCCACTAAACCCATCTGACATCTGTTAGAGTTTTTGTCATTTGACAGCTTCATCAAAAAAGCACGGCAGGAAGTGATTTAAACCCTGTGAGCTAATTTAAAGTGAATTAACTGATGAGACACATTTTTAGAAGATTCAAAAATGTTACGCCACACTACAGGATCCAGTAAGAGATGATTCATTAACTCAGCATTCCAGGGAACCCCATATGCACATAACGCAGAACGTAGTCTCAGATATAGAAAATAGGAGGTGCCAGCGATAGAGAAGAGGTTACGTAACTCTGGAAAGGAATGAAGCCCATAGGTGCCAAAGATATCCAAAATGAAGATATTGTTACTAGACCAGGTGGAAAAAAGAAATGGCTTGGAGCCTGTCAGAATAAAATTTGTAAAACCATATGGGAGATGATTTGTGCAGTTTCATATTACATTAAAGACAGAACAGAAACAAAGTTTTATGTCTCAAGAAAGCAAGTGATAATAGTTCCGTATCTTAGGAGAGACGTCTGAAGTTTAACACCAGTAAAGGGTAAGTCTGATGGGAGACATGAGTTGCTGTTCTATTGTTCGCCAAGAAGCTTTAGAGGTGGCATCAAACCATGACCTTAAGGCTCCTAACTGAAGAGCCCAAAAATAATGTTTAACTCCGTGCTGGCTGGCTGTAGTCTGCAGATTTTGGGGCAGTAAGAGTCGACGGCTGGGAGGATAAATTGAGTAATGTGTGAGGGGCGAGAGGCCTTCTGATCGAGTGTTGATCAGTATATCAAAAATGAGATTTTTTCGACCTGACTCTGATCTAGTGGTGTATACTACTACACAACAACTCAATCAGAATGGACTCCTCCAACAGCCAATGAAAACGCTACTTTACAATGAATTAAGATATAACAGCATCTCCGAATCTGTTCTGTTTAACCACAGATAACAGCTGCATGTTTTACACATTAGTCTGGAAAGATGTGAGACATGAAAAATAAATACTAGCAAACACTCACAACACAACTAGGCAATACCGTGTGTAAACATTATATCTGTGATGTAAACTGCGTATATAATCCAGTATACATATGCATAACTTATCTGTAAAAGTAAGAAAAATGCTTTCATGTTGGACTAATTTTTTTTTATTTTAATGATTTTCATTCACTTCTCTTGAACAGTTTCATAGAAATACTCATTCAAGACTCTATGGCCGCTTGACATATAGCAATTACCGCAATTACTGCCACCTACTGGCGAAGAAAAATAGCTGTAATTTCCAACTGCGGAAACAGTTGTAGAGTTTCATTGAAAATGCTGCTTCCATTAATTAAAAATGTACATGTAGCACATTTTTTTTAAAAGAATAAAGATGTATAAAGGGAAACAAATTTTTATTTTTCTAAAGGTGGTATATAATTTTCATAATAACAGTGGCATATATTAAGATAATTCACAGTTTTAATTAAATCAGATGCCGTCAGAATGGTGGTGAATCCTTGGGATTCGGGCGGGTCAGTAATAAAATCAATGGCTATGTCAAGAGTCAAGAGGCTTTTATTGTCATTCCATCTATGTACAAGTACACAGTGGAGCGAAATTACGTTCCTCCAGGAACAAGGTGCAACAAGGAACAAAAAGTACAAAAGTACAAAATTACAAAGTGCAAACGTGCAGACAGTGTGCAAACAAAAACTAAGCTAGAAAACAATACAATAAATACAATAAATTAAACAGACATTAGACACAGTAAACAGACAGTGTAGCACCAACACAGCACAGATTTCTGGACATGAGGTCGTGCAATAAGGTGCAGACATATTTAACATGATGTGATCTGTAAGTTACGTCAGATAACATACATATACACAGCAGTTACTGGGGTAGTAAAACAATTACAATTACTGAGGTAGTAAAACAGTTACTGAGGTAGTAAACAGTGTAAACACAGTATTGGCAGCAATGTTCCAGATAGATATTGCAAGTAGAGCATCAAAAGAAGTGTGTATGAGTGTATGTGTGTGTGTGTGTGTGGGGGGGGGGATTTAGTTCAGTCCTTGTGAGTTTAAAAACCTGATCGCTTGAGGGACAAAGCTGTTGCAGAGTCTGGCAGTGATGGCACGGATGCTCCGGTACCTTCTGCCAGACGGCAGCAGTGAAAAAGGTCTGTGTGAGGGATGGATGGGGTTGTTCACGATGCTGGTGGCTTTGCGGATGCAGCGTGTGGTGTAGATGTCCATGATGGAGGGGGGAGAGACCCCGATGATCTTCTTAGCTGTCCTCACTATGCGCTGTAGGGTCTTGCGGTCGGAGGCGGTACAATTCCCAAACCAGGCGATGATGCAGCTGCTCTCCACAGTCCCCCTGTTGAACATGGTGAGGATGGGAGGGGAGCGATGAACTTTCTTCAGTCTCCGTAGGAAGTAGAGGTGCTGCTGGGCTCTCTTGGCTATGGAGTTGGTATTGAGGGACCAGGTGAGGTTCTCTGTGACGTGGACAATTTCCACAGCAGAGCCAGTGATGGTCAGAGGGGCGTGGTCACCGTGCACTCTTCGGAAGTCAACAACCATCTCCTTAGTTTTGTCTACATTCAGAGACAGGTTGTTGGTTCCGCACCAGTCTGTTAGCTGCTGCACCTCCTCTCTGTACGCTGACTCCTCATTCTTGCTGATCAGACCCACCATAGTCATGTCATCAGCAAACTTGATGATGTGATTTGAGCTGTACTTTGCAGTACAGTCATGAGTCAGCAGGGTAAACAGCAGCGGACTGAGCACACAGCCCTGAGGGGCGCCAGTGCTCAGTATGGTGGTGCTGGAGATGTTACTGTCCTGACTAACTGAGGTCTCTTAGTCAGGAAATCCAGGACCCAGTTACAGAGGGAGGCGTTCAGGCCCAGCAGGCTCAGTTTTCCAATCATCTGCTGAGGGATGATGGTGTTGAATGCTTAACTGAAGTCTATGAACAGCATTCTGACATAAGTGTCTTTAGTGTCGAAGTGGGTGAGAGCCAGGTGGAGTGTGGTGGAGATGGTGTCGTCTGTTGAGCGGTTGGGGCGATATGCAAATTGCAGTGGGTCCAGTGAAGGAGGAAGCTGGGCTTTAATGTGCCTCATGACAAGCCTCTCAAAGCACTTCATGATGATTGGAGTGAGTGCAATGGGACGGTAGTCATTGAGGCAGGACACTGGAGACTTCTTCGGCACAGGGATGATGGTGGTGGACTTGAAGCACATTGGAACGACTGCAGTGCTCAGAGAGATGTTGAATATGTCTGTGAGAACATCAGCCAGCTGTACGGCGCAATCTCTGAGCACTCTGCCCGGTATGCTGTCGGATCCTGGTGCTTTCTGTGGGTTGACTCTGAGTAGAGTTCTCCGCACATCAGCTGTGGACAGACACAGTACTTGTTCACTTGGAGGAGGAGTGGTTTTCCTCGCCGTCACGCCGTTCTGTGCTTCAAACCGAGCATAGAAGTTGTTTAGCACGTCTGGAAGGAAGGCATCACTGTCACGAGCAGGTGGAGGTGACTTGTAATTGGTGATGGCCTGGATGCCCTGCCACATGCGCCGTGTGTCAGCAGTGTTTTGAAAATGTTCATGGATTTTTTTTGAGTAGGCACGCTTAGCCTCTTTGATGGCCTGGGAAAGCTTGGCTCTTGCTATCCTGAGGCTTGCTCTGTCCCTTGACTTGAAAGCCTTGTCACGGGTTCTCAGTAGCATGCGCATCTCTGCAGTCATCCATGGTTTCTGGTTGGGGTGAGTTGTGACGAGTTTGGAGACAGTAACATCATCAATACACTTGCTGATGTAGCCAGTCACTGATTCTGTATACACCTCCAGGTTGATGGAGTCACCGGAGGGTGCTGCTTCTCTGAACATCTCCCAGTCAGTGTGCTCAAAACAGTCCTGAAGAGCAGAGATAGCTCCTGGTGGCCAGGTTCTCACATGCTTCTGTTCTGGTTTGGCACGTCTGATGGGCAGTCTGTATGTTGGAATGAGCATCACAGAGATGTGGTCTGAGTAGCCGTAGTGGGGGCGGGGCTCAGCCCTGTACGTGCCGGGGATGTTTGTGTAAACAAGATCCAGCACGTTAGCCCCCCGGGTTGCAAAGTCCACATTCTGTTGAAATTTGGGGAGCACTGACTTCAGATTTGCATGGTTGAAATCTCCAGCAACAATAAACAGTGCGTCTGGGTGTGTGTTTTGCAGATCGCTGATAGCGCTGTACAGCTTGTTCAGTGCGGCGTTAGCATTAGCACTGGGAGCTATGTACACTGCTACTATGAACAGCATATTTAGCTCTCTTGGCAAGTAAAAAGGCCTGGCTCTGACAATCGCAAACTCCACCAGCGGTGAGCAGTGACTAGAGACTAGCGCCGCGTTTTTACACCGTTCAGTGTTGATGTAAACACACAGTCCCCCACCTCGAGTCTTACTGCACAGCTCAGCGTCTCTGTCCGCACGGAAGCACAACAGGCCGTCGAGCTGAACGGCTAAGTCCGGAGTTGAGCTCGTCATCCATGTCTCCATGAAAACGAAAACACAGCAGTCTCTGAACTCACGCTGGGTAGCCCGCTAAATCCGGAGGTAGTCCAGTTTATTCTCCAAGGAACAAACGTTTGATAGAAGAAGCAATGGAATGGCTGGTCGTCTGGGGTTAGCCATTAGCCTAGCATGCACCCCGCCTCGCTTGCCTCGCTTCTGCCTTCTCGCGCATCGCTTTAGGCCAGCAGGCTCACGCAGCACCGTGGATCTTAGCAGGCCTAGCTCGCACAGCTCTTCCCGCAGTTCGTTTGGAAGTAGAGATTGAGATTGAGGCTGAGTTCTCAGCTGTAGCAGGTTCTGGCGATGGTAGATGCTGGTGCTGGTTGACGCAGTCATGATATATAGTTTTGGTCAGGTTACACGACAGATAATAGACAAAAAACAGCAAAAAAAAAGCACCGTTTTGCTGTTCTCGAAGTGGCCGCTGCAGCTACCCGCCGGAACCTACGTGGGACCAGGGTCAGAGTGGTACTGGTAATGGCATGAGTTTGCCAGCAGGAAGCACCTTAGGCATTTTACACTGGGAACAAATTGAACAAGAAGAAACCAATGAATGTATATCTCTGCTCATCGATTCCCACCAATACCTTTGTGCTAGGACTTTGTGAGTTTGTCTCTCCTGGATGACCCGATGTTAGAGATGAATGTGCCCATGTGATAAGTTGTGTGCGAAACTCTACTGGAACATACAATTTCTCAGGGGGACACTGAGTGGGGATCTCTAGTGCGCTATTGGCTCATTCAATTTCTTCGTCGATTTCCCATCGAATTGATGAAATGATCACTTCAGGATGCAGAATGTGTTCTGGTTGTGCTATTTCTGAGGGGTTGGATTCTCCCTGATGGAGGTGAGACAGGGCGTCGGCTTTCGTGTTACGGGACCCAGGTCTATATGTGATACTGAATCGAAATCGGGAAAAGAACATAGACCATTGGGCTTGGTGTGCATTTAACCTTTTAGCATTACGGAAGTATTCAAGATTCTTGTGGTCTGTAATTACAGAAAAGGGGTGATTCGCCCCTTCTAGCCAGTGCCTCCATTCTTCCAGCGCTAATTTCACAGCCAGTAGCTCTCTATCTCCTATCCCGTAGTTCTTCTCTGCAGGTGATAACTTATGGGAATAGAAAGCTATGGGGTGCAATTTATGGGGGGATCCAGTTCTTTGTGACAAAATCGCTCCTACTCCAGTCTCCGAGGCATCCACCTCCACTACAAAGGGTTGTTGAGGGGCGGGGTGCTTCAGAATGGGAGCAGAGGTGAATGCCTCCCTGAGGTTCTGGAAGGCCCTATCTGCCTGCGGGTTCCAGTTAATTCTCTTAGGGTTTCCTTTTA
Organism: Colossoma macropomum; assembly: GCF_904425465.1. Classification (NCBI taxonomy): domain Eukaryota; kingdom Metazoa; phylum Chordata; class Actinopteri; order Characiformes; family Serrasalmidae; genus Colossoma; species Colossoma macropomum. The sequence continues at coordinate 6,154,545 of NW_023494786.1, read as the reverse complement.
ACAAAGACGTAAGGGGCGCTGCAATGGTACTAAAATTATGGATAAACCTGCGGGAGAAATTAGCAAAGCCCAAAAACCTTTGTACATCTTTTTCTGTCTTAGGGACAGGCCATTGAATAACTGCATCAACTTTCTGGTCATCCATTACCACCCCTTGTTGACTTATGACATAACCTAAGAAGGCCACGGACTGTAAGTGAAACTCACATTTTTCCCCTTTCAGATACAGATTATTCTGTAACAGTCGTTGCAGTACTGCACTAACATGTTTGACATGGCTTTCGAAATCGGGGGAATACACCACTATGTCGTCTAAGTAGGTGATTAGGTATTGTCCTAGCATGTCCCTGAACACGTCATTAATGAAAGCTTGGAACACCGAGGGGGCGATAGAGAGCCCAGAAGGCATCACTCTGTATTCATAGTGCCCCCTGGTGGTCAAAAAGGCAGTCTTCCACTCATCTCCCTCTTTTACTCTGATGAGATTATAGGCGCTTTGCAAGTCTAATTTAGTGAAATGTCTAGCTCCTTGGAGTTGTTCTAGGGCCACAGGGACTAGGGGAAGTGGGTACGGGTAGGATTTGGAAATCTGATTAAGGGCCCTATAATCAATACAAGGCCCCCATCTTTCTTCTTAATAAAGAAAAAACTCAAGGCTATGGGTGATGTGGAGGGTCGGATGAAGCCTTGGCTGAGTGCTTCTTGAATGTAGACATCAAGAGCATTCTGTTCCTCTTGAGTGAGGGGATAAATTCTTGCCTTGGGGAAAAAAAGGTTTTTCCACTAGGTCAATTGCACAGTCATAAGGTCTATGAGGGGGCAATCTAGTGGCATTGTGTTTTGTTAAAGACCTCTTTCAAGTCCATATATTCAAGAGTGATTTCAAAAGGTGCTTCGGCGTTAGGGCTTTCTACTGAGGTCGAACCCAGAGTTAGAATAGGAGTATGGAGGCAGGATTGCATGCAATAGTCCAACCATCTAGTTATGGTGTGCTCAGACCAGGATATGATCGGGTTATGTTTTTCAAGCAATGGGAGTCCTAAGATGAGTTCAAATTCTGAATGTTCCAGAACTAAAAAGCATAAGGTCTCCAGGTGTAGGGCACTGGTTTGGACTTCCAAGGGATCCGTGACTTGGGAGATCGTACCAACACCCACTGGTCCTCCATCCAATGCTGCCACCTTAAGCTGGTTCTTGACACTTTTTACTGGAGCTTGTAGCTGCTTGACCATCTGGGCGTGGATGAAATTCCCCTCAGCTCCTGAATCGATCAAGGCTGAAATGACAAGAGATCGGAAATGACAGTATATAGTGACTGGTAACATAAAAGACTTCAAAACCAACTCCTTTGTGGGGACACTCACCACTCCACGTGCTGTCCAGGGGTCGGCGCCTTGTGTTTTTGGCGCCTTCCCACAGTACAGACAGAGGTTGTTGTCAAAACGACGCTGACTTTCTTCGCATGATAACCGGGATGAGTCACACTGCATGGGTTCGGAAGTGTCATTGTTTTCTGATCCCAACCTTAGTTTAGCGGGTGCTCTACGGGGATTCCTGTTGCCCTTGGTCTTGTTCCGATGGTGGAGCAGATGGTCGAGCTTGATGGCGAGCGTGATAAGTTGATCCAGTGTTAGATCATCATTCCTACTAGCCAATTCACTTAATATGTCCACGTGTAGTCCCTGGCGAAACATAACTAAGAGTGCTGCCTTGTTCCAGCCACTGCTTGCAGGTAAGGTTCGGAATTCTGATGAATAATCAACTACCAAATGATTCCCCTGATGCAAATTCACCAATAATTCCCCGCTGACTTTCCCTTCATAGGGATGATCAAACACCGTCTTGAAATCCGTTAGAAATTGTGCATATGAAAGGCGGTGTATCTGAGTTCAACTAGCTGTAGCCCATTCCAGAGCTTTATTTGATCGGAGCTAGCAGGAGAATTATCAAAATACACTGGAGGAGGAACCCTCTACATTTATCGGGTTCTCCATCAAACTTATTGGGTTTGCTTACGGGGAACACGGGCATGGATGGTGCAGCCATCACAGTGGAGATGCTGGAGCTTGTGGCTGGTTCAGTGATGTTCTTGCATTGTAGTTGGCCCGTCAATCCTCGTACACTTGCCACTAGTTGGGCCAACTGAGCCTGCTGTTCAGCCTGCTGCTGTGCGATGGAGTCTAGTGACTGCGTTACCTCGGATAGGACCTGTCTGCTGACGTCCCAGAAGTTGTCCCTGTTCTGTTAAAGCCTTGTGGAAGGCTTCTGGGTCCGCCGTCTGCATACTAGGCAAGGTATTCTGTGACGATGCGACAGAATTCAGACGCTCGCGGATGAAAAATGCAAATAGGGTTTTATTAACGTGTGCCAAAGGCGTGGTCAAAAAACAAGCGTGGGTCTTAACCAAAAGGCAGCAAAAGATCACCGAAATGATCGTAACCCTGGACAGACAAAAAACCAGGGGGTGAACCAAAATCGTCGTCAAAAGGCAGGCAAAAGGTCAAAGCACAAATCCGAGGTCAGTTCAACAAAATTGGGTCATAACAGGCAAACATAGACAGATCAGAAAAACGCTCAGTATGTTCAAAAGAAGCAATACCTCGCAAAGACTAACTAAAGCCCGGGCTAAAATACTATTCTAAATGCGTCATATGAGTACAAACACAGGTGCTCATTGTTAATACTCTGGTGACTGTGAGCACCGATAGGTATGTGAACGATTGTCCAAAGTCATGTGATCTCCCGAGGTATTGTGGGCAATGGAGTCCGAGAGAAGTTGCTCATCCACGTGATCTCCCAAGGCATTCTGGGAAACGTAGTCTGAATCTGCCCGAGGCGTGACAATTTTCAGTAAATAAACTAAATAAACACAACATTTTACATTTATGTTGTAACAGTATGACATTGCGGTATGACATAGGTAATCATAAATTGCATGAATAGGATTAAAATAGCAGCGTCTAGCAGTCGGCCGATGTGTACTAACTTTCTTTTTACATGCTTAATTAACACATGAATTTCTGATAAATTCAGACGCTGAAGAAAACCTTTATTACCTTAATATTCATTCATTAGTACACACACACACACACACACACACACACACACACACATCTTCTAAACTGCTTATCCTTCTGGGTTGCGTGGGGTGCTGAAGCTCATTAGTACATGCATTAGTAGTTTAATCTTATGGTTGTTAATATATGACTCATTAATTTCTTCCTGATTAATGACCCATTATTTTCTGATTAATTATTAATTAATAAATACCTTAATTACTGGCAGATCATGTAAGTGTAAAGTGTTACCCATGTCTCAAGCTGTCTGATATTACTTGGTGTAATTATGAATTTTCATCAGATCACTATAATCTCTAGATACTCAAAAAAGTGGGTAAACTATGTTTAAAACGATTTGGTCTCTGCTTTGTCCCTCTGTCACCAGCACTGTCTTGGTTTAAATCCAGTGGAGGTGAGAAGTCAACGCCATTGATTCCAGCGGCAGGAGTCAAGAGTCAGAGTCGACTCCAGAAAATCCGGAGTCATGCATCACTACAAAATGGCTGAATGAACAGACTTTCCTGTAAGGACTTTGTGTGTATATCCCAAATCGTTTATTGTGTGACCCCCAATATTTCAGTCAGCCAAAAAAACTCTACAGAAACCACCCACTTCAAATGTGATCACTCCATTAAGTGGACATAATCAGTAACTAGGACTTCAAAAGCTGTGTTGTGTATTCAAGGCTTTAGATGGAGCTCGTTTGACTGAATAGTAATAATTACGGATGTGTGATGTGCCGCACTTAAAAATATGGTTCCTCAAGGGTTCTTTAGTAAAGGCAGTGGTTGTATTTAGAACCATGAGTTCTGTATAGAATCATTTTATGTTTAAATGCCTCTTCACAAGGTGAAATGGTTCTTCAAGCTGATGGAGAGCGTGTAAATAATCAGAATTATGTTTCTGTGAAAGTAATCAGTTATTAAAGACTTCAGTCATTTACACTGAAACTATCATTGTTAACTATTTGGATATTTTGATTTGAAAATAATGTTACTGATTTTACCAAGGCTGACTGGCGATATGTTGATATTATTATTAAATTAATATTATTATAATAACACATTTTGATAAATGCCAGTCTAATCATTCAAAATTGTGTGAATTGTTGTAGGGGTGGGCGATATGACAATATTTTATAGTTACTGTGATAAATTACAGAACAATACGCTTTTTTTGGGCATATCGTGGATTTCGTCAGCACTTACAGAACACTGACTAACTACATGTTTCATTATAAGGTGAGACTGTTATGTGGTGCTACAGGTTCTGTTTTGTCTGTTCCAACTTATTAAATTTCAGAAAAACTAAATATTGTGATGCATATCCCTAGTTTGTTCTAAGATTTCCTAAGGTATTTTGCCTGAATACTGGTTGCTATAGTATACTGTAGTTTTAAAATATTAATCATTGTCCCCCTTTTTTTAATTTTGAGACTCTGCAGAGCCTTGAATATGAACCAGTACAGGCCTTTTAGCAGGTAAAACACAAATGATGGCCAGTCAGCATTTTTAGAATGGTCTCTGTTTATAAATATTGATGATGAGGGGGTCTACAAAAGAGGTCTGCCAGATTGATCTTTTCACTTTGGTTGGATGAACAACAGATTTTTAGAAATAAGGGAAAGTGTCATAAGGAGTGTCATTTTGAGCTGTATTGTGTTTGCATAGTTGTTGACCTGAATCATTCTGTGCTTTGGTCTCAGCATGTCTGACCTCACAATTTATACTGTTCTATTACTTTGTCATCTTTATGCTCCACTTAGATTTGGCCTTTTCAATAAAACTTCAAAGTGCCTTTGGGACTTGCTAGAAATGGTTAAGGAGAAATTAGAGCTACTAGTCTAGGAACTCATGCAGGAGGCTGCCAAGCTCAACCACCAGAGTTCCAGTGGGGGGGTTGAGTCCTGGACTTGAACCCCTCTGCCACCTGTAAGTTTTTGGCCTGTTTCAGCCCCATTTATTTAGATCCCAAATCAGGTGGAATCTGGTGGTTCTACAATGATTTCCACTGACTCAACATAGTGTCTGCCTTTGACTCAAACTTCTGCCTAGCGAGGATGACTTTGAAGACTGACTGAAAAAGTTTGTTTCATCTCAACACTGGACGTGACTAAAGGCTGAGGTGTTTCTAAAGCCTGAGGCAAAAAAAATAATAATTTTTCCATTTGGGCTCACATTCCAGTGGTTGATGGTCTTGTGGCCATCTACCTGGATGATGTCATCATTCACCAATTCTGTTTAGAGCATTTCCCTCATCTTAAAAAGCTTTTTATGTAACAGCTGAGCTCACGACCAACCTCAGTTAATGTCATGTTTGTTTTCTTTGAAGCACAATATCTACCCAAAACTGCAACCAAAGACACCAGGATTTCAGTGAGTTGTTCACAGAGAGACCAGAGCTACAAACACAAGACTGAGTGCTCTTTTGTCACAAGACTTCAAATTGGAGGAAAATCTGGAATGGACTGACGAGCTGTCAAGGGTGTTTTCTGCCTTCCACTCAATGGTCTCCAGCACACCTGTTAGAAAAGAGGCTGAAGTGAGCACATCAAGCCCAGTACTATAGAGAAGCTGTCCAGACTGCCTGAAAAATGAGAATTTTAAATTTAATTTTAATTACTTTAATTAATTTAATTACTTAAAATGACCCATTATTCCTCCGAGCGTGTTCAGCTGTCCAATGACGTTGCGTGAGCGGCAGTTCGAAAAGATGTGGTGGCTGGTTTCACAGGTCTCAGAGGAAGCCTGTGTTAGCCTTCACCCTCCTACCATTGATAGTATCATGTGACTGGGGGAGTCCTAACTAGCGGGTGGAATTGGAGACGACTAAATTGCGGAGAAAATTGGGCAAAAATAAAAAAAAATATATATATATATATATATATATGACCCATTATTCTACCAGTGACTCTCCAGTAATACAGTGGAAACAAACATTATAGTTATAATGAGCAAACATTACAGTCAGAAAAATACACTTTATAATTTTTTTGGATGTTATTGTCACAGTGTTTTTATCCTTATATGTGTTTTTATGGTGACAAATGAACTCATTGGCTGAGATGTTGTATTGTGGCTCAATCACTAATCCAGTGGCACTGAGGAAATAAACCAACAAAGGCACCATTTTAGTTGAAAAAACATGCAGTTTTTAGAATACCTTTTTGTAGTCTTGGGAGAAAGGAGTCTTTCTAAATCTTTGAACCTGTTGAACTGATCACTTTAAGAAAGGGTTCACCGCTTCAACACTCTTAAAATAGATGTATATTCTCCATATTTTCTTCAAATGTGTGTAAATGCATTGTGAAAACCCAGAGTAAAAGCACATAAAACCCAACAATAGGGAAGTACACCTTTATATATTTACATTTAAGGATAATCTGTAATATCCTGAAATAAATCAACCTACATTTGTATAGAATGGTGGTCTTCCACATACAAAGATGAAACTGGTGAACTGGTAAATGTTTCTGCCTAAAACAGTAGTGTGGCGATAGCAGTAGTATAGCTAGCAGGCTAACAGCTTCACACACTGCAGCACAGATTTGATTCCTTCTAACTGATGCTCCAATGATATAAGTTTAGCTGATAAAGACTCTTTATTTGTATTTGTAAGTTAAAACACCATGAGCATTAAATATGTAAATTAATCACATAAATGATTCGTTTCCGTGTCTGAATGGAGGAAAACAGTGTACAAGTGCAAAACACAGGATAACTATGTTAAATAATTGTAGTCTTCTTTTTCTATTGCATGTAAAGTTACAGCACTACAGCATCTAAATGAACACTCCCCTCATGGTGCTTTGAACACACTGAAAAAACTGTGATACCTTTTATTTAATGTGACAGATAATACAGTAACACCAAGGACATACATAAGACCATAAATCCTTATCCCTCAACTCTGATTAACAATGATAAAAGTGCTATTTCATGCAAAAGAATTCAATGAACAACTATATAAATAAAGTTTATGCGTACATAGGAGTCATTGGTGTTACTGATCTTCACTGGTGTTACCTATAAGAAAGGTATCGCCAGAGACATTTTCATGAAAAATGCATTTTACAAAATGGCCACTACAGGACATCAAACTACATGTTGTCACCCACTAAATGATGTCATTTAATCCATTTATAGTTTTTTTTTATTTTATTATTTATACTTCGTTGCAGTTTCAATGGTAGAAAAACATATTTTTGACCTCAAAATACAACCCCATTTCCAGAGAAGTTTGGATACTGTGAAAAATGTAAATGAAAACAAAATTCATTGATGTGCAAATCATTTAAACCCTATATTTCATTGAAAATAGTACAAACACAACATATCAAATGTTGAAACTGAGAAATTTTGTTGTTTTTTGAAAAATATATGCCCATTTTGAATTTCATGCCAACAGCACATTCCAAAAAAGTTGGGACGGGGGGCAACAAAAGGCTAGTAAAGTTGTGTAATGCTAAACAAATACCTGGTGGTTGATTAGCAACAGGTCAGTAACATGATTGGGTATAAAAAAAGCATCTCAGAGAGTCTTTCAAAAGTAAAGATGAGGAGGGGTTCACCACTCTGTGAAAGACTGCACAGACAAATAGTGTAAGAATTCAATAATAACATTTCTCAATGTAAAATAGCAAAAAACTTGATTTCATAATCTATAGTACATAATATCATTAAAAGATTCAGAGAATCTGGAGAAATCTCTGTATGCAAGTGACAAGGCTGAAAATCAGTACTGGCTGGCCATGATCATCTAGTGAAAATCACTGCATGGGCACAGAAACACTTCTGAAAACCACTGTCTAAGAAAACAGTTCATCACTGCATCCACAAATGCAAGTTAAAACTCTAAAATGTAAAGAGGAAACTGTACATAAACAGGATCCAGAAACACTGCCACCTTCTCTGGGCCTGAGTTCATTTAAAATGGACTGAGGTGAAGTGAAAAAGTGTCCTGTGGTCCAACAAATCAAAATTTGAAGTTCTTTTTGGAAATCATGGACACTGTGTCCTCCAAGCTAAAGACCACTCAGCTTGTTATTAGCACACAGTTCAAAAGCCAGTATTCATGATGATAGAGGGGTGCATTAGTGCACATGGTATGGTGACGTGCACATCTGTGAAGGCACTATTAATGCTGAACAATGGTTATATGTTTTGGCAACATATGCTGCCATTCAGATGACGTCTTTTTCAGGGAAGGCTTGGATTATTTCAGCAACACAATGTCAAACCACATTCTGCATGCATTACAGCAGCATAGCTCTATAGTAAAAGAGTCTGAGTTCTAAACTGGCTTGCCTGCAGTCCAGACCACAGTCACCACTGATAACATTTGGAAGATTATGAAATGAAAAATACAACAAAGGAGACCCCGGACTGCTAAACACAGACACACACACATCATCTAAACCGTTTATCCTTCTAGGTCACGGTGGGTGCTGGAGCCTATCCCAGCTGTCATTGAGTGGAAGGCAGGATACACCCTGGACGGATCGTCAGTCCATCGCAGGGCGAACTGCTAAAGAACTGAAATCCAATATTAAACAAGAATGGGAAAACATTTCACTTTTAAAACTACAGCAATTGTTCTCCTCAGTTCCCAAACACTTACAGAGTGTTGTTCAAAGAAGAGATGATGAAACACAGTGGTAAACATGCCCCCATCCTAAATTTTTTGGAACATGTTGTTGGCATCAAATTCAAAATGGGCATATATTTTTCAAAAAACAATAAAATTTCTCAGATTTGATATGTTGTCTTTGTGGTATTTTCCTTTAAAAATATGGTTTACATGATTTGCATGTCAATGCATTCTATTTTCATTTACATTCTGCACAGTGTCCCAACTTTTTTGAAAATGGGGCTGTACATTAAAGTGCCTCTGTACATGACTGTGGGGAGGAGCACTTTTGTGGTGCTTGGAATTCTATATAATTAATTTAAAAATATTTCCAACTTGACGACTCAAGAAGGTGTAATTGTTCAAATAACATATTGTTTTGTTTTAAAATATAAATCATGTTTTTCAAGTGTCATATTTCTGTGAAGGCTAGGGACACAAAAACAGACGTTTCCATAGAATGACTAATTGCTTTCACTGCTGCAAAGCCCTTCTTCCTTATGCACGTATTGTGTGGGAGCAGCCCATTCCTGATCCTGTCAGATCACAGAGGGCGGGATTTACTGCATATATAATAGTTCACACAGGATACTTTCAGCAGGGCTCTGGAAAAGGACGACTGATCTCATACTTGCTGCAGCAAGAAAACTTGACATCCAGCCATGTATGTAGCCTTCTGAAATGACTCCTACTTACACTTTATTATATTATATTATATTATATTATATTATATTGACTGAGTGGTCATTCACATTTACATCTACTTCAAGTCAAATGTAAGGTTTAATGTGCCTAATATCTAGTTGTTTTTGGCATTTCAATGTTCGGTCAAGTTTTTTTCCCAGTTTTTCCAGTTTTCAGAAACCAAAAGTAGTTTAATGTGGTGTAGACTGTCTACATTTTGATATGATATTGATGACCTCAGCAAATCCTAAAAACAAAGTACGATCTGATTTAGAAGCTATTTCATGGAAAAAGAACTATTCAGCCATAGTCTATCAGTAAATATGCACCCAAACTGTGTTGAGTGAAATTAGACAGGAATTTCCTGAAGTGAGTGTGAGCCAGGCATTATCTAGCCTACTGCCTGGCCACAGTAAGTTACTGTACTTCAGCAAATGCTAGTGGCATTTGGATGACTGGCCAAGTGTGTAAATGTTGCAGTTATTAACATTCTCCACAGTAGTTTGGCAGTTACTCCTGAGTGACTTTACCTCTGTAATTCAGTATTTCACACAGAATCAAAGTCTGATGTCTGACAGAAAAAAAAGAAAGTAAAATGCTGCCATGAGGTGGTTAGTATTGTTTTGGCTACATGTGTAGATGTTTGTGTGACTGTATGTACATGCAGAACAATGTACTGTATCATTTATCATCAGGCAAGCAAGGCAGCTTATTAGCCAAATTAGAGACTATTGAGTGCCATAAAATTATTATAAAGACAATGAATTGTTAACTGCGGTAATTATTTTGGTAACAGTCTCTTACACAGGTGGAAAATGAGCTTGTTCCTGTTTGGTTAAGCTCAGGTTTTTAGGTGTTCAGTGGGAAAAAAATCCTTCATTAAAACACGGCTGCCAACTAAGTGAGATTTCATCTGGCCGCACTGGGGGTGGGGGGTTAGTGGGTTGGATGATGTGTGGTTGAGAATTTAGGTGGATTTCCATGTTTTTTGTTTGTTTGTTTGTTTTTGTTTTTTTGTATGTTTCTTAGTGTTGCTACAGTATTACTACTCAATACTGTTGAGAAAAAAATACACTGTTTCCTCTTCTATGTGCTCACCGTGTGTCCTAGTTGCACCATGGTGCTACTCTTTATGCTCAATATACAATTCCATAATTTTAGAGTCATTTAATAAAAACTCTTCCTGCCTGAAACTGAACAAGAAACGTTATTTTAAATATGAAAGAACTCGCTAGAACAAAGTATTTCATCTGAGTAATGATGAACATTGTTAAAGATCTGCACCTCCCCCTTTCTGTGGTATTTTTTTTCACCTCACTTCCACCCATTTTCATCCCTTGCCGTTTTCATCCTTTCCCTTTATCATCCCTCCCCTTCCCTTCCCTTTACCACCACTTCCTTTTATCATCCCTTCCCTTTATCATCCCTCCCCCTTCCGTTTATCATCCCAGTGTGTCTCTCTCTTTCTCTCTCTCTCTCTCTCTCTCTCTCTCTCACACACTCACACACACACACTCACACTTGTCTAAGCGCATTTCGGGGACTACCAGCCCAATGCTGCAATGTGGGGACTCGCATTTCTAAAGGCTTTAGGAGCAAATGAAAGACAGATTCATGTTTCAACTGGCGTTTTAAAGACGGCTGTCACTTCAAAATAAAGAAAATACATTAATAAAGCAACGTGACAATTTCCGGTGTTCAAAGCATGTGGGGACCAGCAGATACACACAATGTAGGTACTTGTGAACAATCTGGGGACAAAATGTTATGAACAGCTGAAATGCACCTATAAGGTATATTTGTAACAAAAGACAACTGATGTAGACACATGAATAACAGGTCTTTTAATTGTTTCTTTTTAAACCATTTTTTTGCCGTTTGTGATACAGTATTTCTGCACAGATAATTAATGACTGCTTTTTAAATCTAAAGCAATCATAAGCAATATTAAATACTTAAGCTGCCAGTCAAAAAATAGTATTTAAAAAATGTTCAAAAAGATGTTTTTTCAAGAGAACTTTGGTAAAGACAGTGGTTCTATATAGAACTATGATTCATGGTAAATGGTTATTCAGACTGTGTTGCATATGGTTCTATAAAAGAACTTAAAAATGGTTCTGTATAGTACAAAAAGGGTTCAAGTGTGTTGATGTCAAGCTTGTAGCAGAACTCTATTTGGTGCTATACAGAACCATTTCAAAATGGTTCATTAATAGAACCATAAACAACACATTCTCCAAACTGAAAAACCATTTCACCATGTGAAGAAACATTTAAGCATGCAGATGTCTCTTTGTGTTTTTACTAAAGAACCCTTGAAGAACCATTTTTTTCAAAGATTGACATCAAATAAACTATACAATGAAATAAAACTTTTTTTCTGTTGGAACTTTATCAATGAACGGAAAAAAACAAAGACTGTGCAGACGACATTTGTTCTGGTTTACATTTTCCTTTTAAGTGCAGTGATTCTGTTCTTTACAAAAAACGTTACAGATAACCAATCTCTGTCTTTCAGTGCAACAGGATCAGCTTTTATACAAGCCTCACTTTCTTTTTTTTCTTGGCACTGTGGAAGTTTTAATGAACCTGTTCAGATGTTTTTCAACTGCTTTCACTTCACCGGTCTCCCGCTTCTTTCTCTTAACCATCTTTACACCTGAATAAATGCAGAACATTATTAGTCAAAACATACAATGTCTTTCAATGTCATAAAAGCTTGCCATCATGTTTATTTATCATACAATACCTTTGGGAACTGATGTGGTACCGGTTGGTTCAGCCAAGGTCTCCTGGGCTTGCTGTGTAGACGGTTCTAAGTCCGGTTCTGCTCCAGGATCTACATAAACCCAAACGAAACACACTCTTTTTGAAAATATTTTAAATAGCTAAGGACATGCCAAAATAATAATAATAATACTATATAAATGCATTTCCTGATGAAAATGCAGAGAAATGATTGCTGAGATAAGTCCTAGGTGAATGCTAGAGTGTTGCTGTGTCATTGATGTGGTCTTGCTATGTGGTTCTTAAGGTGCTGCTAGATGGTTGCAAACTACCACCTATACTGGGCAGCAGGAATATAGGACAATGTTGAAGGTGGATTATCACATAGGTGACAATGGCAATGACATCAGTTCAACTGTGCAGAAGAAGCCAATGGTAAACCACTTTTGTACTCTACCAAGAAAATCACATGGATAGGAACAACAAAATGTTTGGTATTATCTTGCACTCAACTTATTATTGGGGAAGAGCTGAGGTTTCCTCTGAGTACACCTTGCTTGCATGACACAGCTAGGTCAAAGATTTTTGCTTTAGCTGATGAGTGAGAAAAGAGAATTCAAAGCTACAAGTGGAACTTGGAATGTCTGAAGCAGGAATCATGGCAAGCTGGAAAAGAAACACAGTCTACTGCTCAGGTAATGAACAACAAAGAAGAAATTGAGTGGCTTTTATTGTCAACAAGGATGTCAACAAGACCATTATTGGATGCAATTCTGTGAATGACTGATGTCAATCCAATTTCATGCATAACCATTCAACATTCCATTCATCCAGGTTTACTCCCCAACAACAGATGCTAATGAAGAAGAATTGAAAGTTTTATGTTGAAGCTCAGGCTGAAATTAACAGGACCTGCAAATAAGTTACCCTGCTGGTGACTGGAATACCAAAGTCAGAAGTCAGAAGGAGGGAAATACAGTTGTACAATGACATCTTCATTACTAATACCTTCTGGAAGTAACCAAAGCGACATCATGACAAACATGGAAACACAAGGATTGTTTTCTAGAATATATGTACACTCAAATAAATTTCAACCTCGAGTTGGTATACCAAGGAAATTTCAATGGACAGGTCATAACTGATGAAATAAAGATCAATCAACAACATCTTGCCTGGTGTATGCTAGATTATGGAAAAAGCCAAGAAGATCAACATGTACTTTTTTTGACTACAACAAAGTCTTTGACTGTGTTGATCACACAAAATTATGGAAGATGGGAATATAAGAACATCTCATCATTCTACTGAGAAACCTCTACACTGATCAATAAGCTACAGTCAGGACAGAGAACGGACAAACAGAATGGTTCCACGGCAAGCGAGTTAGACAAAGCTACATTGTGTCACCATACCTGTTCAACCTGTATGCTGAACATATAATGAGAGACGCAGGACTAGAGTAAAATGATTGAGGATTCAAAACTGGTGGAAGACATCAATAACCTTCAATATGCAGATGACATGACATTCACAGCAGAAAATCAGGAAGACCTAAAGGCCCTTATAAGAAAGGTTAAAGAACAGAGTGAAAAGATGGAACTTGAGCTCAATATGAAGACCAAGGTTAGGACAATAAGAAAGAGCACTAACTGTATCACTGATGGAGAAGATGTCAAAGAGATGGACAGCTTTTGCCAACTTTAACTGATTAACAACAAAGGATCCAGCAGTCAAAGTTGAACTGGAAAAGACATTCAAATGCAAAAATCTGTCTCTCCACATAAAGATCAGAACTGTCCAGACTGGTCATCTCTGTGGCTCTTTATGAATATGAAAGCTGGTCAGTAAAAAAGGTGGGAAATACTGATGCATTTGAACTGCTGGCAAAGTCTTTTGAGGGAACCTTGGATGCCAAAAGAAACAAAACAATGGGCCCTTGACCAAATCAAGCCTCAACTTTCAAAGTCCAGATAATAAACTGACACTCTCTTTGGGATTTGGGAATATTCTGAGAAGAACCACTGGAAAAGACAATGATGCTTAGAAGAGTTGGGAAGTGGAGGCCAAGCAAGAAGATACAATCCGAGGAACATTGAACGAGGCCATTATAAAGCCTGAAGACCCAAACAGAAGACCAGGATATTCTGGAGAAACACCATCCATATGGTCTCCAGGGGTTGGAAACAATTTGACAGCACTTAACAATAATATTGGGGGCTAATATGTGCTAAGGATCTTACACCAAGCAGTCTCTTTTTCCTTATATCTATTAAACAGGAAAACATTCACTGATTTTTCATCCTGATTTTGAAGGTTACCATATTTTTAAAATGTGGTCAATGTGTTTTAAATGTGTTTCAAAGTGGTTACAGCATAACTGTGCCTCTACATAAAATAACTACTAATGAGTACATTTCCTGGCGAAAACTACACTATGAACACAAAAAACCCACCCCAAACAACACCTTAACACGGTTATTGAAAAGTACAGGCTAAGGGACAGACACTGAACAAATACAACATCTTGCATCATTTCAGCTAGTTGGCCAAAGGCCAAATTTGACCTTTAGGGCAGGGATATTTAATGAAAATTCAATAAGGTCCAGCTAACGAAAATCAAGCAAAGGTCCAGAACATCATAATGTCTAACTTCCATTATGATTCAGTGCCATATACTGTTCACTGAAGTAGCCTAGTAGGTATATCAACATCTTATGTAGTCTACAACTGAACGTCAAATCAAGTACAATTCAGTAATATTTTAACATTTTATTGTCAGTTTTCTCTTTTTAGATCACACCATGTGAAGTAACTTCCCTCTGACTCACTTTCTTCTCCAACTGCTGTGTCTTGCCTTGTCCCTCCCCTGTGTGGCGTCACTCCCTCGAGTCTCTGTGCTCATTGTAATGCACAGATCTGATTGGCTGAGTAGCGTCATGTGTGATATTTACAACACGTGATTGGTCTGTGAGTTTCCTGGGCCGCTAAAACGGTACCATAATGACTAGAAATGATACGCCGATTAAAATAGGACCACCCCATTAAAATTAAATAAATATCCAGAATTTATCAGTTATGGGTCCAGTCAGTATGGAACAACGTCTGGGTCCGGACTCGGACCGCGGTCCACCTATTAGTGACCTCTACTTTAAGGTGATTATACAGATCTATGAAAACTGAAATTGTTAAGGTGGCTCTACCAAATGGCTTCAATGCAAGGTACACAGGAGATTTATAATTTTAATTTGTGTTCATTTTTATATAGATCGGTGAGGAAAATTATTTATTTCCACTGAGACTGCAGGAGTGAGTGCTTTCTAATCTTTTGCCAACCCTAGTAAATTACAGTGTACATTGTGGGGACTTGACGTTTACCATACAAAAAATATAAGAAAATTAGCAGTTTCATACCTCGTTACAGAAAGTAGACTCATGCTGTGATGCTGTGTCTCCAGAGGCACCATCTGACTCCAGACGATTACTTCCTGTTTCCATTTCATTTTTTGTCATCTGAAATAGACAAAACAATTACCAATAAACACATTTTGCTAGTTCAAAGCCTGCATTCAATATACTATAAAATAAGGAGAGATCACAGAACAGAAAACAGGAAAAGAATGCTGATAACACTAGATCACTTCTGTTTTACTCCAAATAACCCCTGCCACACCACAATAAATTTAATAATGAGCTTTCCATGATCCTTGACCCAGCTGAAGAGGAGGTTGCTACAAGTTACAAGGCAAGGGTTGCAAGATTGGAAACACAAAGATGGCACAGGGTGGACACTGAATGCACTTTTACAAAATGTTGCATGGTAGCTTTACAGAATCGAGGTCTAAAGCCAATGGCTCAGCAGCCCAAGAGCAGTAAACAGACAGCAGTGAAAGAGCTTGCTACTGTAGATGCTGGTCCCAAAAAAGGGAATGTAAACAATGGATCTGTAATACTGACGTGACACTGAGTGAAATGGAGCTGTGGAAGAGCAACAGTGACACAGAAAAAGCAAGAAGAAAGAACTTCAGTGCAGCAGTGTTAAGGAAAGAGCTGGTGGAAATGAGATTAGCATTAACAGACTCAGAGCACAGTGAAGCTGCAGCATTACAGCTGATGAGTGGTATGAGTGAGATGAGATGGCATGCAGGAGCATCACAGACACCTTAGAATGGAAGAAACTGGAGAAAAAAAAATAGCATTAGTGAAACATGGAGTAAAGCTGGTATACATGATTGCTTGGTACTTTCTCTAAGCGGCAAGATGAGATATTCCTCAGCACCATTAATGAGACACTGGAAAAGAAGTAGCTGGAGTAAATTCAATTAGGATAAGTAACCGTACAATGTAACTGAGGTACAGCATCACATCTGTATCACTGTTGAGTTGTTAGAGAAGAGAGCATTTTACAGCTCTGCTGAGGAGGATCTGAAAAAGACCAAAAAAAAAAAAAAAGGTTATAGTACACAAAATGAGAAATATACGACATGAACAGCACAGAGAAGGCATCTTGTAACAGTACTGAGAAAACCCTGGTAAAGGAGTAAATGAAGTTAGGTTTAGAAAACGAACAGCAAATGGTGCAGCATCATGAGATGGATGGGTCAGCCGAGCATAGTCTGCATGAGAGAAGCTCAACAGGTTAGCAAATGCACAGTGTGATCAAAGAATAGCATCTCAGAGGTGTCATGGTTGAAGGCGATGAGGTAGATGTGCATAGTCCACATGAAAAAAGCAGAAGGGATTAATAAATGCAAAGCAGGTTTATGGAGCAGCAGCGCATAAATTTCATAACTGAGGTATATGAACAGACATGCACTCTCAGCCTGACATGCACCAGCAGCCTATTAATGACGTCAGTGCCGCTCTGCCACAACAGTGTTTTTGTGGGTTTTATGAGGAAAAACAGCGAAACGCGTACTGCCTGGCAACAGGAGTTACACTGAATATATAATGACATTGCCATACTGATAATAAGGTAATTAAATATGGAAACTTTCAAAATAAAGCCTACCACAGCAATAAGACATGAATGTCGGCTTATTCACAGAAAAAACAAACAGGCTGCTGCTGAAATTCATGAAAGCCATGCTGACAATTAGAACCGGTCATCAAAACTGTAATATTGATTCAAACTTATTAAGGATTCTAGGAGCTTATGACAACGTACAGTCACCATAGTACTGATTACTTTTGCCGTCTCATCAACGTCGTCACAACCTCCTAGAAAGTTGTCAGACAATGTTCATAACTTTCTGAAAAATTACATTACAATGTTATGACAATGTAAAGAGCACCAAGCAGACGACGCTGTGGGCATTGAAACAGTAGGTTGTCAAAGTGTAATTGTGTTTGCAGGGCTGTTAGGAAGCGGTTTTGCTTCCTAACGGGAATTGGCTTGATGGTTGCCGTTAGAGGCCATTAGGAAATAATCAAACGTATGTGGAATCAGTCCCAGAACACCTGATTAAACGATCAGAATCCTTTACACTGTGATATTAACCCATCAAGAAAACACAGAATACCATTAGCCACTACTGAAAACCACCAGAAACCAACAGACACTTTTAATGCGTTCTATGATTTTTATTCAACAGGGAGGTGCATTAAACGTCACTCTCTAGCCATGTTATGGATGAAAAATGGATTAAGTGATGATATCGCTAAACAACAGCAGCCAAAAGTTAATGTGCCATTGGGCTGTTTCAGCCATTGGCAGAGAGCACATGACATGATAGGGGCTGAGACTGCATCTGTCTGAGAGCGCATGTCTGCAGCCAGACTCTCCTGATACTGGTTGACTACTTTACACATTGTGCAGACTTAGCATTACCTGTGTGAACATGCTTGAATTTTAGCAGTTTGCTTACCTGGACGCCAAAAGCAGATTTGTGCTGTGAATGCTTGGTGCAATGCTGATTATCTCCAGAGGCACCTTCTGACTCCAGATGATTGTCGTCTGCTTCCATTCCACTTTTTGTCACCTGAAATGGACACAACAGTCATTATTAAACACAAAAATAAGAGAGAAATCCTGTTATGGAAACAGCATGCAACATGTTAGCAGTACCATACTGTAACTGATTGGAATTGTTCTGATCATCTCTAGATAGTCTGCATAAACTCAAATGAACAGTATCCTTTAATTTCAAGCTTCCATTTACATTATGGATATGATATCTTAAAAATATATTCACTATTTGGTATTTAATTATCCACAACTGGTACAAGAAGTAACATTCTTACCTCACTC
Organism: Colossoma macropomum; assembly: GCF_904425465.1. Classification (NCBI taxonomy): domain Eukaryota; kingdom Metazoa; phylum Chordata; class Actinopteri; order Characiformes; family Serrasalmidae; genus Colossoma; species Colossoma macropomum. The sequence continues at coordinate 6,136,197 of NW_023494786.1, read as the reverse complement.
CTCCAGGGACAATCATCATCTCCATAATTATACATAATCTCCTCTCCAGGTGTTATGTCTCTTAAAGCAAAAAGGCACAAATGTGGCCTTCCCTCCACAATGATTCTCTTCATTTTACAGTTGGGGTTAATGTGGTCGTCATTAACCAGTCTTCCAAGTGTGCCATCATCCCTTGCAGCATCAGTGCTGAATTTGAACAAACAGAAGAGTTATTTAGTGACAAAAGGTAATATTTTAGTTGTATAGTTGTAAAATTTAAAAATGTAATGAAAGCAAACAATACACTATTTTCAGTTATTTCACTTAATAGAGGAGTCGATCACAGTAAATGGCAAACGCGTCTGTAAACAAAACGACGACGCTGCCAAACACCTCGGCGCTGATCACAGATGAATGTTAGATCTTTAAAGGTTTCTCTACGGAAGACGCGTTAAACATTCATAGGCATCGTAGCGCGAACTGTCTCGATAAACGGGTTGATACAGGGAGGCAGGTTAAAGGCCTTAAATGCCCCGTCAGGGCTGAGCTAACAGGCTAGAACAGTCAGCTAACTAGCGCTAGCTAATTAACGAGAACACAGCACTACTGAAACTAAAATCTTAAATTTACAGCACTATTAAGGTTTATATTCGAACTCAGTTTATTAATTAAACATTTAGAGGTTGAAAACATTCCGTCTGATGGTGAAAGTTCACTCTCAGGCGCTGGGCTAGCTCGGCACAGTCACTTCGGACTGGGAAACTGCAGCACTGATTAAGGTGATACCTCATTGGCTCACAGTTCCACTGATTGCTTCCCGTTTCAACCAATCAGAGTTCAGCATTGCTGTACCACGTGATCAAGTGTGCGTCCACAGTTGTTTTTACAGTCTTTGGCCACAGGGGGCGTGTACACACTTTGAGCAGTTACCCCTAAGCACTCGCACACTTTTTGTCGAGATTGTGTTCATCTTGGGGACTTCCGAGATTTTAAGGGGGGAGGTTCATCCCAACAAAATAGACATGCTACAATGGTTAACTTCGTGGGGACTCGATGACACACGTCCCCACTTTATTGGTGTGCTTACTGGCTGAAGTCCCCATATTATAAGGTTTACAAACACACACACACACACACACACACTTTCACCCACTCATCCTTTCGTCCCACTCCTTTCATCCCCTTATCTCAAGCCTCCATCCAATCTCGGCTCCATCTCAGCCCAATCCATCTTGGATCGGCTCCTGCAACTCCCTTCTGAGTCCACATGGGTCCACCCAGCTCCATCTCAGATCAGCACCTGCAACCCAGCTTTGCAACTCCCTTCTGACTCTACACGGCTCCATCTCAGCCCACTCCATCTTGGATTGGCTCCCACAACCCAGCGCCATCTCAGCCCGCTCCATCTTGGATCAGCTCCCACAACCCAGCTCAAGTTCAACTCCTACCTGGATCAGCTCTGATGTGTCTCAGCTCTGCGACTCCTCACTCCACTCAGCTCCATCTTGGATTGGCTTCATCTCGGATTAGCTCCTGCAACCCAGCTCTGCAACTCCCTTCTAACACTACATGGCTCCATCTCAATCCGGCTCCATCTCAGCCCACTCTTTCTCAGATTGGCTCCTGTAACCAAGCTCCATCTCTGCCCACTCCATCTCGGATGATCATCTACAACCTGGCTCTGCAACTCCCTTCTCATCTCAAGTTCAACTCCTTCCTGGTTCAGCTCTGATGTGTCTCAGCTTTGCGACTCCTCTCTCCACTCGGCTTCATCTGGGATCGGCTCTGTCTCGGTTCAGCTCCAGCATCCCAGCTCTGCAACTCCTTTCTGACTCTACATGGCTCTATCTCAGCCCGCTCTATCTCGAATCGGCTCCTGCCACCCAGCTCGGCAACTCCTTTCTGACTCTTCATGGCTCCATCTCATCCTGGCTCCAACTCAAGTTCAACTCCTTGTTCAGCTCCAATGTGTCTCGGCTCTGCAACTCCTCACTCCATCTCGGATCTGTCTCGACTTTGCTCCATCTTGGATTAGTTCCCATACAGTCAGCTTTGCAACTTGTTTCAGATTTCACTTGGCTCCATCTCAGATCAGCTCCTATGCAGCCCAGTCCTGCATCTTGTTTGTGGCTTCACTCAGCTCCATCTCAGATCAGCTTCAACTGAGATCAGCCCCAACTAGGTTCGGTTCCAACACAGTCAGCCCCACGGCTCATCACTGTCTTACCTTGGCTTCACCTCAGGTCAGCTCCGTCTTGGATGAGCCTTATATTGCCTCCATTCATTTCTTTATTTTCCTCTCTGACTGGACTATTATTGGTTCATTCGAAAAATGCTGCCTGTATCCTGCTGCTCTCCTAGTCTCTTTGACGTTTGACGTTCGGCCACTGCTGATTTGACTCCTCTCATGCTGTTGCCTTTACTCTCATCCCGTTCAGCTCTCAGTCCTGGGAGCCATGTCCTTTTGCCATTGTCAGTTTTTGGGGGCTTAAATTCCAAGCAAGCAATCAAGTGATTCTCATCCAAAGTTATAATTAAACAACTGTGCTGTTGCCAACAGGATCTTCCATGCCAAATAACCTCCCGCAATGGCCAGAGAATCATCCAGTTGCCTGTCAACAAGCCCACCAACCCTCGTATGGACCAGCTACCTCTAACAGTCATTCTTGATTCATGTTAATTTCATTTAGGATATAATCTGCTTTATTCCCATTCCAACCCATTTGCCTGCCACATTCAACACAATCTTCACAATCCGGTGTCGACCAGAGGAGGATGGGTTCCCCTTTTCTGCCTTGACTAAACTTCTCTACCTAACCATATCATGCTTCAGATACCCAAATGCTAGACCGTCTGACCAATCTCATTCTGAATCCAGCTCCTCCATATTCCGCTGGCATACAGTCTTACCAAGTTTTCTACCCAAGCTGCTACAGTTGTTATTATAAACATACTTTGTTAAGATACAGGGAGCCAAGTTTTTGTCTGTTTACATATAAGTTTGTTAACATGTTTAAAAATGCATTTGTCATCTAGCCATATGTCAATGTAGTTGTACTCATTGACTCTTCCAATGTCAGATCCCTTCAGCATTGTGATTTTGAAAGTGCTAAAATCAATGTTAGAGGCTCTGGAAAACAGCATAAATTTTGCTTTCTCAACATTTAAAACCAGTTTATGGTTGTAAAAAGCCGACTGTAGGACATTAAAACAATTCTGTAGTTTATCTACTGCAGGTACCAATGTCATCAGTCAAGCAATACAAGATAGTGTCATCAGCATATAAGTGTACTTTGCAGTCAACAATTGAGGTGGCAATGTCAGAATTATTTTTATTAAATAATATTTGTCCAAGGATCGAACCTTGAGGGACCCCCTTTGTTATTGGAAGTAGCTCTGATTTATTCTGTCCACACATTGCTATCTATCGGAGAGATCCAGTTAGTAGCCCCGAGATTTGAATGCTTTAGACAGAGGATTTTATTTATAACCTACACCAATTACTTACATTAATAAATTAATTTCATTTCAGCTTTTTCATTTTGTTCACACGCTCAAGAACAGGCATAAAACCATAAAACAATGCCATTTCACATCAATGTCTCATGTAAAAATCAGTTAATTATTAGTTTTTTTTGTTTTTTTTTGAGATAATTAGCATCGCCACCTTCAGGGTAGATATCTGAAGGACACCTTATTGCCATCCACCCCACTGCCATCCTCCAAACCCCAAACCCCATACTCTCAAACCCCACCACCATCCTTCAAACCCACTGCCTCACACCCTCTAACCCCACCGCCATCCTGCAAACCTCACTGCCTCACACCCTCCAACCCCACCGCCATCCTCCAAACCCCACTGCCTTACTGTAAAATCTCTGAAAATTAAGATATTACTAGTGTTCTGAGTTTGTCACATCGCAGTAAAACGTGTTATTAACTACTCAACCCAATTTGATTAATTAAAAAAAAAATCACCAGGTAAAACAAATTAGGTTGCAAAATTGTGAAAAAATAATCAGTATTCTCTGCTGTGAAAAGCAGGGGGCGTGTCCACTGAAACCACCCCCAGTCTCGGGAAAGGTACAGCCTCTCTTCAGCTTTGCGCTCGCCAGAATGTAACTGATGCACCATTTAAGGTGGAACAGGAAAATTGGAACAAGAAACTGGCGAAAAGGAAGTGGACTTCGTACAAACGTTAGCATACCCATTAGCTGGGTTAGGCAGCAAAGCTCTTGGATTGAAATGAAGCCGCTAGCAGCGCTTCAGCTGACACAAATGCACAGAATTCGCTTCATCTATAGAATCACTGATAATGCTAAGTATCAGTGCGTCATGATTTCAGGCCCACCCAAAAAAGTCCTGAACACAAAATCATGAAAAACAGTTTAGTGGTATAACTCTACAATTCAGTACTCCTCCATGAGCTTTGATGTTAATGTTTAATGTTGACTTAATTTCTATTTTTATGGCTGTTCTTGTATCAAACCATACAGCACAATATAATCAAATTACTCAATTTATTAACTTTAAATGAAAAGAAGTCAACTGGATTGGATTTCTTGATAGATAGATTTAGTAGAATCCTTTATTCTGTCTATGCCCACAAGATATCCTGTGCCACTGGCTGGCACACAACTCCAAAGCACAATAGATCCACCCCTACCCACTCCAATGTGACAAGGTGTACTTTTATTGAAATGCTGCTCCTTTTTTATCTTTGGTGACTGTAGCCAAAGGGTTTTCTGTAGCCAAAAGATTTTTATTGCACCAGTCCACAGCACTTGATTCCCAAATTCCATTGATTTTTGCAAAATGCCATGGATTCAGTGTTGAGTTGCATTTTGAGATTAAACCACACTTGAGGCTGTCTGCTGATGGTGTGGGGCTTTTGCTTTGGTTCATAATGCATCAAACTTAGATATGTTTTATAATTTTCTCTTGCTTTGTAAGAATGAGTTATTGTTACGACTCAGATTACGGCTTGAGTCAAACAGAATCGGAGATATTACAAAGGAAATAACACTAGTGGAATGACTGAAAGGGTGTCCAAACCTTTGCCACATTTTATTTAATTTTTTCAGCATACTCAGTTCAATTACCGGTTAATCGTAGCATTAGATTTAATAGTCTTTTAAGTCTAAGTTGGTATGGAATGCAGTGTTTGTCCCATACAAACAGTGGGCCTCATTCCACAGTATCTTCCTAAGTTTTCTTAAATGTGTTGAAAAAGGTCCTGAGAAACAGTTTACATCAGATTCATGATGTTTTCTGAAACCACAGAATTGTCAATATCAGAATCTTCATAAAAACTGCGTAAGTAGGTTTTAAGAAGAAATTTCTTCCTGAGAGTGGTTGGTGAATGAGGCCCATTGTGTTTACTACAACGTTGAGAGATAGTATGACTGTCAAAGTATGAGGTAAAAAACTATTGGGAAAGAGACGTTCAAGCTCCATGGAACCACTAATAAAGAGCGTTCTACTTTGACTACATGTAGCTGTGAGCTAATCCAAATGCATTGCTACAATGCTCTCATTGTCTCTCCCAACTCACTATTTCTGGACCGTTATAAATAAAACCTAACATGTTCATTCAGTTAGGCAACAAAATTGTGTCAATATGATAAAGATCAGGCCGTGTCTAGTTTTCCTCACCAAAGCTGCTACCTTGATTCAGAAAAAGACACATTTAATCTATATCTGTGTTTTTCCCCAGGAAAGGCATGAATTTCAAAGATGACCTGGAATTCCTTTTACAAGGTGTGTCTGAATTTGATATCCAGTGTGACGCTGTGCCATCTGACATATTCGTGCATGGATCTTCAGCATTTCCTATTGGACTCACCCCAGACGGACAGACATTCCTTGCTGGAGCTTACTTTGGACAGGGACGGGTGATTGTGGCCAGCCATGACACCTATCTAGGCCTTCAGTCATTGTCCACTTTCATGACCAATGCTGTCCACTGGCTTGATAAAAAGCGAAATGGGGTTATCGGAGTCTTACCTAAACTTAAGGCGGCCTACTCCCTGCTGAAGAACTTGGGACTACAATGTGAGTTGACTGGGTTTAAGGAAGACCTAAGTGTCTTTGTTTGCACCTCCTACATTGATGCTCAGTCTAAAGACATCCAGGAATTTGTTGCTGGTGGTGGTGGTCTCCTGATAGGTGGACATGCTTGGCATTGGGCCCAGTGCAATCCTGGCCGCAATGTGATGAGAGATTGCCCTGGAAATCTGATCCCCAACAAGATGGGATTAAGCCTCTTGGGGAAAACTCTGAAAGCTGGGAAGTACAAGGTGCCACAAGTGAAGCATCCTGATGTTTCCTCTACACAGATGTATCATTTCCAGGATTTGCTGCAGCATTTTGCACAACATGTGCTTCAGGGTCAGCAGCTGGGAGATTATGAACAGCAATTTCTGAAGAGGCTTGGCAGTGACTGCATTATTTATCTCTGGATGCAGGCATTCGACTGTGACATGTATAAGTCAGTAGTTGCACTTCTCACAGACATATTTAAGGCAGGATTTCCACAGGTGTCTCCTACACGTCCTGTTAAAAGTGCAAAGGATCACCTGCTACTCCGGGTGGGGACAGAGTTATCCAGGCTCAGCGAAGACACTGATGAACTTCTGTCATACCTCATCGTAGACACACCTAAACTACCAACTGTGACCGATGCGAAAGTCTGGATCAGTGCTAACACAGCAGGTAAAGAACAATAACTAACTAGGTCATCATGCTTTTCCCCATAGATCTCCCTACATATACAGATCACACAGTTAAAGAAACGATCACACAGTTAATGAAACAAAAACAATTATTGCATCATTGCTTCTTTAATACTTGGCTGAGCACGTAATTCCCTTAATGATTGGGCCAGTCTATTCAGGTAAGAATTATACCAGTTTCTTTCCTGTGTATATATTAGCCCAATCTTCTTTGTGCTTCATGACAACGTTGACACTCCCACATTCCAGAATGACAAATGTAGGGTGTCTGTGTGTTCAGCAGACATGATGGCACACTGGGCCAGTTTGACTGACTAGCGAAATCACCAGTCCTCAATCCCAGTTCTCAATTTGGGACAGCAGGTGAAAGGCTGAAATGTACACTTAGTTTCTGAAAGAGTGGGCTCAATAAGACTGGACAGACTGGTGTAGTCCTTAGCTGACTGCGTTGATGCTATAAATACCCTTAGAACACTATGCCTAAGTGGCAGTTTGCTAGGCTTTAAAAGTCAGGAAAGGGTTAACTTACAAACATGATACATAGGTGTATCCTATCTGTAAGTTAACCCTTTCCTGACTTGTAGGAGAATAAGAGCCATGCAAACAGCCCCAAAGTGCATGCTTAAGATTCTAGGGGTTAAGGCATGTAGACATGTAACCATGTATGAGTATGTAAAAGAAATGAAGCATGTGCCTAGTTTATTAATTAATTAATGTATTTATTTAGATGAAAAAAATACAAAATCTAGATTAACTTACTGTGAGCAAAACAAGTTAGGGCAAGTCCAAAAACAGGCAAAAGTCAAAAACCAGAAAATACAAAAACACAGGCAACCAGAGCAATAAGGGCAAATCCAAAAGAGAAACGATCGAGAAAACAGGCAATGGGTTCAGTACACATGCCATGAAAATAGAAGCTAAACACTCAGTAACCAGAAGTGGGACAATACCTCACAAAAAGGAGAACAAACCAGGATCCTTTTAAAGTCTAAGACAAACAGATACAGGTGCGTTGAATCAGTACTCAGGTGATTGAACGAGGCAGAGGCCTGTGATTGGTGGAAGGGGTGATGTCATGATGATTGGGATTCTGGGAAATGGAGTCCTGGAGCGTGTTAGGCAAGAGAGGAGAAGTGTGACAGATAATGACTCTATGCACAAGCAAAATGACTCATATACATTATGGTATTTTATTTGCATAATTAATAATACTTGTATTGCTAGACAATAGGATGTAAGCGGTGCCTAATCCTTGTCCTGGAGAACTACCACCCTGCAGAGTTTAGCTCCAACCCTAATCTAACACACCTGATCCAGGTTTTCAAGGCCTTCAGGGGCTTCTGACTATTTGAGCCAGGTGTGTTGAATTTGAACTCTCAAGGGTGGAAGATCTCCAGGACCCAGATAAAGCACCCCTGATTTAGAAGATAAGGCAGGTGTTTTATGGCTGGAAAAACATGGTGCAAAAGGAGGAATAACCCTTTTAATTTGACACTCCAGGCTGAGCTTTTGGCTGAGTTTTGACTGTCAAGGCATATAATAAAATGCACACTAGTTGAACATCCTTAAACTATCAAATGTTTAATATTTTCAATCAGCTTGCTTTCTCGTTTCAGATCATTCAGAATGGATAAGTACAGGTCTGTATCTTTCTCCTGGAATGAAGACCAACATTACAGTGCCTGGCACAATCACAGGAAAGGGTTGGCAGGTATCACTTCATTATTCTACCCCTTTTTAATTTTTAATGTGAGATTTAAGGGATGATATTAAGTTACTGTACACTTTTTCCATTAAAGAAGGTCATGTCCCACTTGGATCATTGTTTTATCAATAGTGCTATATTATAGACTTTCCTTGTATTTTTTCTTTCTTTTTTGTTCTTGGTTTTGTGTGCGTTTTCCAGTGATAAATAGCCAAATTCCATATATGCCAAAAAATGTTAGTCCACAGCAGCAGTTGTTTTATCTCCTAGGTTAACTAGAAAACTTACTTTGTATCAATATGTCTGGTTTGCAATGAAATATGTCACAAACCTACTGTAACCAATTTTAATCTTGTATTGTGGGTATTTTGATATGCGTAATTAAATACCACGTACTTGCAGGTGCAGATCGGCTGTCAAACAGATGACTTAAGCAGCGCAGATGAACTGAAACGAGCTCCGGTGGTGTTTGTACGTTTCCCTTTGGAAAGAGAGAATCTGCAAGTCTGGAATCTGTGGGGAGGACTCATATACCTGATCGCACCTCCTAGAAGTACAGTACCTGAGATGGAGGTCGTCATACAGACAGCTGTAAAAGCACCGTACTACAAGTCTGGTACATTTATTTAATACTTACTCATTCTTAGTAAGCCAAAGTGAGCTACTGCAGTACATGATAAAAGTAAAAACTATGAATATTAACCATTCTCTCAGGAGAGACCAGCGTATCTGACTGGGTCGCTGAGATCCGTAAAGCACCAGCACCTTGGGCAGAGCTGGAGTTTGAGAATCTCATCATCACCTTGCCATCAGACGTGATACGACACCTGGACCGTCCAGACGAAGTGGCCGCTCTCTGGGATTCCATTATGAGGGGCGTAGCTGACTTGGCTGCTAAGCCTGGAAAGTTTACCCGCAAGGAACGCTTCGTCGCTGATGTTCAGATCTCAGCTGGTCTGTATTGTGTAAAAGTGTTTTATCAGAACTTAAATAAAAGAACCAGCATCACTACCATAAATGTCATTATGTGATTTACAGACATTTACCGTCATGATCTATTCATATTATTTAAAGATGATGGTCTTGTTTCCACAGGCTTTATGCATGCAGGTTACCCCATTATGATGCACTCTACATCTGCCCCTGACTTGGTGAAACCATATGTAGCTGGTAAAAGTTTTTGGGGCCCAGTCCATGAATTGGGCCATAACCAGCAACGCTCAGACTGGGAGTTTCCACCACACACTACTGAGTGTACCTGCAACCTGTGGTCTGTATATGTACATGAGGTGGTGCTGGGTGTGAACAGGGCAAACGCTCATAGGGAACTGACCGCAGACAAACGGCAGAGCCGAATACAGACATACATCGACGGACAACAAAATCTGAACAACTGGAATGTCTGGACAGCACTGGAGACTTACCTGCAGGTCAGTGATGTTGAATATGAGTAGGGATAACTGTCTCGAACTTAAACTACTATAGCCTAATGTAACTGACAGGTAGTCAGTGTTGCCTGCCTCAATAAAATCATCAGTGGTTGCAACTAGTACTGGCCATTATAGTCAAAGATTTTTAATATACATAATATATAGAGATTACTGACTGTTCCACTAAATATCATAGTATAATGTATTATAATGTATTAATGTATGTTTTGGATGCTTATTAAACCTCTTTTGTACATGAACAATGGCATATTTTGGATGTCCATTCACTTTTAATAAGAACCATATTTAACAACTGAAGTAAATCTAAAATATTTTTATTGGGTGAAATAGTGAAAAAAGAAATGAACAATATACAGACAGATGTCAATACTGCTTTCTAACCCTAACAAGATAAAGATGAGTGTATGTAAAGCAACAGCGGCTTCACTGCACTCAGCAAAAATGGTGCTGAATGTTGTTTTACATCTGAAAGTCATTTGTCTCGTAGGCTGTTCAGACAGTCAGCCAAATCCAAATTTTTGGCAAATCCAGATTGTCTTTTTACAGTCTGCACACCAAAAAAAAAAAGAAATTTTTGCAAATCACATTTGGAGGTGGTTTGAAATGCAATTCTAATCAGATTTTTATGTGCGTCTCAGTCTGGAGGCTCAAATCAGATTTCAAAGTGTCTTTAGTGCCAAAGATTCATGCCTATACCAGAGAATTTTGAAGAGTTTGGAGGGTGAGATGATGCTCCTCCATCTCTCCTGTATCCGCGTTTGAAATCCATGTCACCAGTGTAGCTACGTAGTTACTGACGCTTACGCTGTTACCATAGCAACCCATGCAGATAGGGTTCTCCAGCTCGTGCACCTTTTGTCTTCATGCCAGTCTTGCACAAATCAGCATAGTTGTGATTTTCACACACACTAATATGACTTTGGTTGGATGTTTTAATAAAAGCAATAAGTTCGAATGCATGAGAACGCAAAAGCAACACAACAAGAGAAAGATCCCCAGATATAAACATCCTCCTCCTAACCTGGGTTAAAAATTGTGTTGTGGCAAAAACTTGATTGGGCATAAAAAAGATGTCTGTTCTGTTTTTTCAATTAGAACACAACACTGCATTTCTGTACATTTATCATGATTTGATTTGCAACTTCCAACACTCTTACAGTAAGCAAGTCTTAGGTATCACTGTGCTAATGCTATGTACCTGCATAGTGACGTTTTATGGCACGCCCCTGTGCTCAGAGTTTGGAGGCCAAATGGTACCAGAAAGCAGGACGTTATGCTGATGATACTGTAGCTCAGCTTAGATGTGTAAATAAGGTCTATTCATGCCATTTTACTAAATCGTTTTTTAAAACAAGTTTATATTCATTATCAATGTAATTTGATGCACATATATGAAGATTTGGCATGTATTTGTGGAAACACTTTTGGTGACTACTGACTTCCAGTGTTTGTTAGCACCTTTGTTAACACCAGGTCTAAACTAAAGAAACCAAATACCACCGCTAGCTAGCCTCTCCTACCTCTCCTACCTTGACTGCAGCCTTTTCTTTGAGATATATCTAATGTTGACAAGCGCACTGTTGTCAATACTTTGAGCTCCTCCTACTCTGGGTGTTGGATTGTGGAGAAAAGTCTCAGTTTGTTCCTGGTGTAATGAGTCTCCATTCCCACCAACATTTAGCCAGAATTCCCTCATGGTTCTGGTTCCCCAAATGTAGATTCATGTTATGCGATCATGTCTGGCCCAGCAAGACTAGAAGTTGTGTGACTTGACTATATCTCTGACGCAGATACATCACTGCACGCTTCCTTTCATTTTAGATTAATTTTAGAGTGATTTTATGTTTAATATTTTAATTATTATAATATTACTTTTAACCAAAAGGTATTTCTAACACAGTACTAGTTTTGTAAAACACCACAGATCATAAAAATATCTACTTATTGTTTGAAAAGTTGAATTCACACTGAAAATAGAAAAAAAAAGTTTTTGGTGTGAAATAAAAAGCACTCATGTGAAACATATTCCATTCCATCAGCCCTTCTTAGTCATCGCCTGTTAAGTTTTATCTTTGATTTTTCTTTCAAAGCTGCAAGAACAGTTTGGCTGGGATGCCTTCAAGAAAGTCTTTGCAGCTTACCATGACATGAAGAACATACCAAGAGACAAAGATGACAAGATGAACCTGTACGCTGAGACCTTCTCCAAGGTGGTAGGGAGGAATCTGGTTGCCTTCTTCAAAGCCTGGGGCTGGCCCATCCAGCCCAGCACTGAAGAGAAGCTGTCCAGCCTGCCTGAATGGAGTGACCATCCTCTGGCCCATTATAAATAGCTAAAATAACCATGTTTCATAGAGAACAGTGTCTGTCTCTGAATATAAACATTTCATGGTTCAGATAGTCCTCAGAAATCATTTATAGTGTATACACTTATTCTGAAATGATTTTTCTTAGTTTCTTTCTCTAAACTGTTTTCACATAGATACGTTCATGAATGGCATTTGCTTTTGACAGGAGTGAAAATCAGAATGGCTTTTAGGTTCATGTTTATGTTACTAATGGTTTAATAGGTGACCTGTGACTGATTCTAAATGAAGTTGATGTTTTTCTAATAGGATCAAAAGGAGTTTTACAGAAAACTATTGGTCTCTAATGGTAACCATTGAGCCAAGAAGCAAAATCACTAGGTTTTAATCCTAATGGTTCCATTGGTCTATGTTCAGCAGGGCCTTTTCCCTGCAGGTTTTAGGGAATTGAGAAGATCACATAGCACATTGTCTAATTGAGTCTTTCTGTCTTCAACATGTTCATTTACTGTAATAAAATCTTCATCATCTGCCACTACCAGAAACAATCAGTTCAACGCTAAAAGCAATAAGATCTAACAGAATCACATTTACTTATAGAATACATGTTTAAAATGATTCTCTTTTATTTTTTTTGATTGATAATTATGCATATTAATCATTTTGCCTGCAGCACCGTGCCTTATGACATGCTTATTATGTGCAAATATATAACAATATGCACATCTTGGTTGGTTTGTTGGTTAAATGTAAGACAATTACAACTGCAATGCTTCAATTTCGTTCTTGTAGCACAAAGTGCACATAGATAAGATAAAATTAATGAAAAATAAAATCAACTACAAAAAGCAACACCTGTTTCATGACTTCAATTTTGTGTACAGTTTCACTGTAAATTAAGCATTAACACAAGTGACTTAAAGTGATTGGACCATAAAGTGATTGGACCATAAATCATGTACATGACCACAGTCCATATTTTTTTCCATGATCAAACAGAAGCTGTGTAGTTTTAGCCACACCATATTTTAATGAATTTCTGTCTTGCATTGTAGTGACATACGTGTTTATATGAACTTTCAACATGACAAGATTGTTCAAAAGATTATCTTGTGCCATCATATTTCTAGTGTATCCAGTTTAAGAAATAATGTTACAGTCTGCTACTGGCATTGATTGTACAAACCCAATTCCAAAAAGATTTGGACAGTATGTGAAATGCTAATAAAAACAGAAAGCAGCGATTAGAAAATCCTGTTTGAAATGTATAAAATTGAAAATTGCACAAAAACACAACATCTGATGTTTTACCTTACAAACTTTATAAATATATGCTTAATTCAAATTTGATACCAGCAATACATTCCAAAAAAGTTGGGAGCACCGCTGTGTTACATCACCTTTCCTTTTAACAGCACTTACTAAACATTCGGAGACTGAAGACACAAACTGATCCGGTTTTGAAAGTGGAATTTTTTGCCATTCTTCTTTTATCTGAGTCTTCACACGTTAACATACAGGGCCTTTGTTGTCATATGTTCACTTAATAAGACATGTTTTCAGTGGGAGACTGAGAGAGGTCTGTACTGAAGGCAGACCAGTCGAGGACCTGCACTCTCTATGCAGCCATGCTGTTGTAACAAGTGCAGAATGAGGCTTTGTGTTGTCATGTTGAAATAAACATGGACTCCCTTGAAGAAGACGACACCTAAAAGGCAGCATATGTTGCTCCAAAATGTGTTCAGCATTTACAGTACTTTCACAGATGTGCAGGTTACCCAATAATACACCTCCATACCATGACAGAGCCTGGCTTTTGGCCTTTATTAACAATCAAGATGGTCCTTTTCTTTGTCTCAGAGAACACAAAGTCCATAAACAACCTGGAAGGTTGACTCGTCATACCACAATACACGGTTTCACTGTGCAGCAGTCCATTTTACATGAGCTCCAGCCCAGAGAAGTCAGCAGCATTTCTGGACGTTGTTGACACACGACTTCCAATGTGCATAGTCCAGTCTTAAATTGCGTTTGTGCATGCAGCTAAAATGGTGTTTACTGATTTGGATATTCGTTCACTGGGTAGGTATTTTAATTTTGGGATTCAGATATTCATTTTTTAAATAAAGGCAAACTGCAAAATACCGTAATGTCCTGGGTTTTCTGGAGAAACTTCGATGACTCGAGGTTACGGTCCATAAAGCAGCTTTATTTTTGATTTGCTAAAAACAGCACCAAACACGGTGAGACGAAACACAGTCTCTCCAGTGCTAACAGCTAAAAACACAGCCCTCTGCTCTACTCCGGACAACCCACCACTCCACCTGTATTTAGGCTCTTCGTTATAAAAGTCCTCACAAATGAACCTAAAAGCACTATAAATTAACCTAAAACAGCTCAACATCAACATTTCTTCTCTTTAAAAAACTGAACTACTTACAACACAGTGTTGTGATGCTACAACATAACAAAATGCCCTTTTATCTCCTACTTACACTTTAATAGGCCATTTTATCAGGTAAATCTACATCTGATGCACTTTGGATGTTTTGATTACTGAGCCCTGTTGCTGCACAATTAATCAGCCCTATCTATCGATGGAAAAGGACCACCACAGGACCACCATTATTGGAATGGTGGATGGTTCTCAGTACAGTTTGCATGGCTTGTAGTGGCACCAACATGTTGGTGTGTGTTGTGCTGTATAAGGCTCAGCAGCAGTGCTGAGGTTTTAAACACTGTGTACATTTACTTGCCACTTAATTAGACACACAGACCTTGCTGGTAAACCTGACAGGTGTGCAGTTAGAGACTACAGAGACTATCTGTGTTAGCCATCCTCTAGCTCTACATCATCGGTCAGTTTCTGTCCCCATTGCTACTGTTGAATGGATATTTTTTGTTGGCTGACTGTTCTCCACCCAGCAGTGACACGGACGCGTGTAAGAACTCCACTGTGTCTGATACACTCGCACCACCACCACACACACCACCTTCTTAGTGTCACTCAAAAAGTTTGAAATCTCTCACAATATTAACATTTTTGTTATTTTGTATACAATAAGAACATGCAGAATGTGGGTTTAAACATTAACTAGTTTAAGATGTTTTATTCAACGTTTCAGGAATAAACTGTATTAACTTATAACACAAGTTAATGTTTAATTCCAGGCATTCTGGAAGTAGAAAATTAAAAAACAGAAGATTTTTTGTACAGCTAAGATATACAATAATTATCAGGGCCGCTTACCATTTAGGTGGTCTTTGTGGTTCTATAGTTACAGACTGTAATTCATCTGTTTCTCTGCATACTTTGTTAACCCCTTTCAACCTGTTCTTCAATAATCAGGACCCCCCACAGAGCAGGTATTATTTGGGTGGTGGCTCATTCTCAACACTGCCGTGACACTGACTGTAGTGCTGAGAGTGATCCACCACCCAAATAATACCTACATTATAACTACAAACAGCATCTATATGGCAGGAGGATCTGATGAATTTTCAATGAGTGTGGATACAAGGTAGGTGTACCTAATAAAGTGGCCATTATCAAGGTACCTGTGTTTTTTGATTTGGCATTCACTTTTGTAATACGATGGATTCTGGATATTTATTTTATCCTAACTTCATTCTAGAACATCATAACTTAATTCTGCCACTTTTTCAGCTTCTTATTGTCCTACTGATTCACTGAAAGCTGTAATTTTGTTCAGGACTAACATTTTATACACTTTTCTAGTTTGGTAATGCAGCTTCCACACACTTACACATCTCTTACACATCTGTTTTGTCTTCAGTTTGAGAAATGAGTAACAATTCAGTCTTTATATCAGTCTCTTGTGAAAATGGGCAAGTTTTTAGATTTACAAAAATGCTACAGCATATTGTAAAATTTTGCAGAGGTAAACTATGCATAGTTACAGTTGCTGGGCTATGAAGGACCAACTGAGTCAACCAATTTGTGCCACCCTGAGGCAGAACAGTGCTGCGTCTCTTGTTAAGAACACCAAAGCTGATTGTGGGTGAAGCAGCTAAACAATGACCTTCACCTGAATTTGTATCTCAGTGTCAGTTTTTCCCCAACGAACAGTATAATGTCATAATCAGTTTATTTCAGGAACCCTCCTGAATTTTGATTTTGAGACATTCGAAGAGTGTAGGAGGTTATTTAGGGGTCCTGGACCCCCCCAGGACCATCTGTATTTATCACCTTAATTATAACTGAAATATTTAATTCAAGAAGTTGTTTCTAGGACCACAGATAACCTGTTTATATTTTCTATACAGCAAACCCCCGACTATGAAGCTCGGTCAGACCATTCAAAACATTTTTTCTTTTTACAAAAGAATGAATGAATGAATGAATGAGCACTTAAAGTAGTCCCATGTCCAACACTGATATGCTGATGTGCTGTCATGTGATGCTGCACAGCTGTCATGTGACCTGCTACAATGTCATAAAAACATTCATAACTTGATGATCCAGGCCGGTTATCTGCACAGCTGGAAATGGAATGATTAGGACTCTTATGAAATATAAGACAGTAATCCTTTTATAGTGTCTTTTAGGACTAACAATCTGACTGCAGTGCATAGACTACACTCATTAGATCTTTGTCAATATGATCTTTCCAACTGAAAGTAAGATTATTATTTTACTGAAGAACATAATCATATATTATAATCACATATTATGGAAATTTCTTTGGAAGTTATTTTAATTGGAGTGATCATAAATCATCTGTTCCTCTCAATTCCAATATGCAGTCATCGACAACAGGAGCTCTACCACAAGACAGACAGTACTGAGTAACACTGAAACAAACTGTACCTATAGATAAATATTTCTACATTGTAGTCTATGAACATGACATGTTCACTCCTAGCAATATGAACAGTCATGCCATCAAGGGAAGTAGCCAACTGATGGGGAGGTTCATCATCAGATGAGACGCCAACTGGGCTGCTCTGCTCCCTGGAGTGACACGGTCGAGTCACCCCCAATTCAAGTGGCTGAGGAGTAATGCTCTTTACAGTTTCA